>NC_143033.1:32970000-33270000 GCF_057628025.1 Oncorhynchus mykiss | reverse complement strand
TAAATATGACATTAATCACTTTAAAATATAAACTTTTATTTTGAAGGCAAAATGCAAATTCCACTATTGTGGCTAATCCTTATTGTGGCTAGCTTCACAACACATAACCCGGTCCTGTAAAGCCATACTAGCCTGATTAAGCTAGCTGTCTGTTTATAACGTTCGTTTTGGGCAACAGAGTTAAGTAGCTGGCTAGCTAGTTATTTTAATTGGAGAACAACAAGTGGCCCCCTAGCTAATACTTAGTCACATAGATTCCTAAACCATTGCTAAGAATATTTAAAATGACTGCAGTTTCAGGCTGGTTGCATTGGTGATTGCTAGGTAGCACGCTAAAGCTAGCTAGCTACCCTAGAAGTTGATAATAACATCTGTATCAAAGATATTAGCCAAAATGTTTAATCCTGCTCGTTTGAAACTGATCTAATTTCAAATGCTCACACAGACGTTTTCGAGTTCGGTAGAACAAATAATGCCATATTACCAACGCAGTATTGTACAGCTTTGACAGTGATCGTAATGGTGGCGCTTGGCTTGCACATGCAAATTCAGCACACACAACATTCTACGATATAGTTGTGTTATTTGACTTGTCAAATTAAAATATTATTTGACTGTGAAATGGTGCTATTTTGATGGGTATCTTTTTTGACATGCAAAGACATGCAAAGAGCATTAGTGAGTTCGGGCACTGATGTTTGGCGATTAGGCTTGGCTCTCAGTCAGCGTTCCATTTCATCCCAAAGATATTCGCTGGGGTTGAGGTCAGAACTCTGTGCAGGCCAGTCAAGTTCTTCCACACTGATCTCGACAAACCATTTCTGTATGGACCTCATTTTGTGTATGGTAGCATTGTCATGCTAAAACAGGATAGGACCTTCCCCAAACTGTTGCCACAAAGTTGGAAGCACAGAATCGTCTAGAATGTCATTGTGTGCTGTAGAGTTAAGATTTACCTTCACTGGTACTAAGGGGCCTAGTCCGAACCATGGAAAAACAGCGCCAGAACATTATTCCTCCTCTACCAAACTTTACAGTTGGCACTGCATACGGACAGGTAGCGTTCTTCTGGCATCTGCCAAACCCAGATTTGACCGTCGGACTGACAGATGGTGAAGTGTGATTCATCACTCCAGAGAACACATTGCCACTGCTCCAGAATCCAATGGCGGCGAGCTTTATACCAGTCCAGCAGACACTTGGCATTGCGCATGGTGATCTTAGGCTTGTGTTGCGGCTACTCTGCCATGGAAACCCATTTCATTAAGATCCTGACGAACAGTTCTTGTGCTGATGTTGCTTCCAGAGGCAGTTTGGAACTCGGTAGTAAGTGTTGCAACTGACCATAGACGATTTTTACGCGCTTCAGCACTCGGCGGTCCATTTCTGTGAGCTGCTATGGCCGTTGTTGCTGCTAGACATTTTCACTTCACAATAACAGCACTTACAGTTGACCAGGGCAGCTTTAGCAGGGCAGTAATCTGACTAACTGACTTGTTGGAAAGGTGGCATCCTATGACGGTGTCACGTTGAAAGTCACTGAGCTCTTCAGTACGGGCCATTCTACTGCCAATGTTTGTCTATGGAGATTGCATGGCGGTGTGCTCAATTTTATACACCTGTCAGCAACGGGTGTGGCTGAAATAGCCAAATCCCTTAATTTGAAGGGGTGTCCACATACTGCTAGGAGGATGTCATGTCATTCCATTAGAGGAGTGGGTGAGTGACTAACTTTTTTTGTTTATCAGTGCATTTTGACGGCCAACTAGATGAAAAGGTTTGAGAGGGTTTATCTAATCTTCCTTCGTTTAGATTTGAACTCATCTTACTCTGGCTAGCATTAGTTGTTGATCTTGTTGTTGTTGATGTGCATAACTGAGGGAGAGAGAGTCTACCTTTTCATGGTTGTTTGATCCATAGGACTGTAAAGTTCCAATGTGTAAGTTGTTTACATATTTGCATTAAATCCATTCAGGTGTATTTTGTGGCTTTTGGTGAATGTGTTCTAATGATCTAAAGTCGCGCTATTGCAACTGCCTGTAAACACACAGTATGGTTCAAAGTGAATGATGTCAGGCCCGTGAGGCAAATTACTTGTTTGAATAAAGGCCTACGGTAGCTCAGATTGGCTATAGCGCACTGGTCTGTATAGACTCTGGTCCTGACAAGACAGATGTTTTTATTCGGTTTTATTTACTGCAGTGTCTATTAACTGTCGAAATGTAGTATACACAATTCCCAAACATTCTAATTTATTAAAATTACCATATCTAAGTGGTCGCTTGTCAGATTTTCTGTTTTAAGTGTCATTCTTCTCTGGGGTGTATATGAACATTTTTAAATAAGATTTCATGTTGCTAAAATGGTCAGTTCCACATTAAATGCAACAATGTTTCACACACAAGTTATTTTCAAAGAGATGGCTAACAGCATGCACTGTTATTCTTGAAAAGGGAAAAGCTAACAAACTAGCAACAACATCTTCTTTGACAACACCTGCTGCAGCCGCTGCAAACTAGCCGACAACAAAAGCTAGCTAGACTGTGGGAAACTACTGCTCACTATTGCGCAGTGACCTGTTGACCTTCAAGAAGGCCGCAGTTTCCATACATTTTTGTAAAAACGGTCCCATCCATTAAGTCAAAATGTGATTGGTTGATTCCACTGTCACTCCAAAATGTTTCCCTAATACAGTTGAATGGCAGATGCCTTTATCTAGCTTCTATTGGCCTAGCCAATGGCTGATTTAGCTAGCTAGGTGTATCTCCATAGAGACCAGCAAAGAAAAATCCTGATTGGATTTTTTTTCTCTTCAACCCTTTCCTTTACAGAAAAAACTGAAGAGATTAAATCAGAACATAATTGAAAATCATTTTGTAATTATAATAACAATTGTATAAATCCCTAGCCCTTCTCTGAAGGTGTAGAAGGCACTCATTATTAACCCAAACACAGTGGGGAACAATTATTTGTAGATTATTTTCCCTCAGCATGCATTATTTCACAATATAGAATGTCTAAATAATCCATATGTTCTGAAATATGAACACAGAAATACTAGACATGTTGAACTCTGTGGTGGTGATTTGACAAAATTACAATCATGGTCTTGATTTGGACTCGCATTTTTTTAGTCTTGTTGACTGGGGGCTCTGATTAGAGATAATTGTTAATTTACTAGATTCCATAACATGATCTCATAAGTTGTTTTGTAGCTAACTCAATTGTTGTCATACCTTGCCTACATCTATTCAGACAATATGACAAACAGAAAATGTATGAAAAATATTTTATTGAAATATTTTGGAAAAAATACAAAACAATTTAGACAATTCATATAGGCAGTCAGCTCCACAAATAAACATTTTCTACAAAGAAACCCACACAGCACAGGCATAGTTCACACATTACTATATGTAGGATAGTTCACCCAAATGGCATACTGGACAATGTATGACAACAATCCATGCTTCGGTTAAGTTTTCCTGGCACCTGCATTTGTGGCACAAATCCCATTCAAGTCCTGGTACTGACTTTAGCATTTTTTGCACATCATGTTCAAATCATCTATAAGTTACATTTGAGATACTATCGAAATGATGCGCAAAAAAACTAATATGCCAAATGCGGGAAACAGTGACAGGGAAGTAAAAACAAAACATGGATTGCTGTCATACTTTACTGGGTAAGGAAAGCAATGTCATTTTGTAATTTGGTATAACTATCCCTTTAATGTATATCAGACCAAGTAAATAATGAGTCAAGTCAAATTTAGCAGAAAGGGGAAAGCAATGTAACGGGTATGTATGTATACATTTCCAGATACACACACAGCTAATGGACATTTACCCCAGACAGACACAGGTGGCTCACAGGTCTTTCCAACCAGGGAAGCAACCGTTCAGACATATACTTTTACAAAACCTACAAACCACTCAGTGGACAAATCTGAAATGGCACCCCATCCCCTGGTATAAGTACACTATAGAGTACCACAGTATGAGTCATAATACCCATGAAGACAAGCAGTCAAACAGGGAAATGTTTCATATTGTTCTTCTACCATTAATTTTTCCCCGTAGTGGATTTTTAGAAACACTAAAAATAAGGGTTGTTTCATGCAGGCTTACCTTGGTGTGATGTTTTTATAACCATGTAAATCTCTCTAAGACAAGGCAACTTTTAACAATATATTCACCTGTATTTACCTCCCAAAAATGAAATGCTAAATTAGCTGCTAATGTGGCTATCATGAAGAACTACAAATGGCATGATCTTGGTGAGACTGCAGAATCGAGGCAAAGGTAAGAATCTCTGGATTAAGTATCTAATGTTAGCTAAATATAGTAATTAATAAATTGGCTACATTTCTTTAAAAATCGACAATTCTGTGAACTGTCTTGAGCAAGTTTTAAACTGACAATACATGTTAGCAAACGTGTCAGCTTGAGATGACGTGCAGGAGCTTGCAGGGATTTGTAGTTTTGCATGTCTACTTTGACGCAAATTAGCATTTTCGATTCAGAGTAAATAGAGCCGAATATATTGATAAGTAACCTTGTCCGAGAGATTTACCTGGTTATCAAAATGTCACACCAGGGGAAGTCTACAAGAAACAGCCCTTATTTTAAGTGTATCTAGAAATCAGTAACTCATGCTCAGAAGAACACACCTATTAATCCAAACAAAACCAGGATGAGACAAAGCAGAGCTAAAACCTTTTGTGTAAACCCCAAAGGGGTCAAATCTTATCTCTTATAAAGAGGGTGACTGACATTGGGAGGTTCAAATACATCACAACCTGATTATAAGTGTTTCTTTCTTCCCAAAACATACAAATTCATGTTGGGCCAATTATAGAACTATCCCAAGAGGCTCCACTTCAGTGGTAAGAACCTCTGCAGTAATTTTAAACCACCACTTGAGGGTGTCTAAACATAAATAAATCATGTTCTTACTACAGCTGTTACCCAAATGTTCATGAATAGTTCACTTGTTTGTCACTTTTTTTCTCTCTCAAAATCACCGATCTGACCAGGCTGGATAGGTGAAACAAATCATTATTTGGGTTCTTTCAGCTATATTGGTTCCTTCCAATCAGTGCCCTTAAAGCAGGAGGCAAGGGTAATTGTTGGACACATCCTGTTAAGATAAAACAGGACTCGGCAGTCTAGTTTGAGTTCACATATCCATAAATTTGAACTCCACAAGGCATAGGCCTACCCCCAGAAAATAATTGGCTAAAATTATAAATAAAATAAGTACAAACCAAATCACATTTGAAACCCAAAACCAGAAGAGAAAAACAATATTAAAATAATTGATACATACATTCATAACACAACATAACAGACCATGAAACCAGGGGAGAAGTGTTGAACGGTTCATAACAGAGGACATTACAGCTAAACCTATGTTATAGAATCACACATTTGTCATTGAGACACATTTCAGGTGAATTTGGTATCAGTGTATTCTATTGCATTTCACTATCAATTCTAGTTGGTCTAGCGAGGCCTATACTTGTAGGCCACAAGTAAAATAATAAATACTGACATTTGCTGCCTTGAAGCAAATAAAATACTTTGGTTTGGCGATTGGACCATATAACGCTTAGAGTCGGGCCTTCTCTGCTTTCAGCATGTATTTCATGTCACTCCCTTGTTCAACTACAGGCATGACCATAAAATACCTTACCAGTTGAAAAGAGAGAGAACTTAAGTTAAGACTATCAGAGAATAGCATTTGCAGCATGCCACTAACAAAAAATGAAAATACAAAACCAAAAAAATATAAATTCAACCCTAATCCAAAACGGCTAAAATCCCACCTCCACTTAGAACTAGATTGTGGGTGATGTAACAGAATCTTCAAACCTCAGGAGTGGGTTTCACTGCACAGATTAAAATAAAATCTCACTCGTCATTTAGAAACAGTTACCACAGCTGCAGAATAAGTCAACAAAATATTTGCTGAGGAGCGAGGAAATGGTGTAATGAAAATAACAAAAGAAGGCTAAATGTAAAAGATGAAAACCAAAAAATTAAATGTTGGTGAAACGAAAACAACTTTAGCTAGATATGCAAACAAGATCTTGCTCACGTCACTGAATCAAATGCATTTGAATAGACATTCTTTCAAAAATACTTTATCTGCATAGGCAACAGGTCCACCAACAGAGGGGATCAAAAACCCACAGTTTCCATTTGGAAGTAGATGGTTCCCAAGGTCCTTCAATTTGATTGCCTTTCCTCAAGCCCTTTATTCAAGTACTGCAGTCAGAAAGCCTTAAGCATGATGAGAGGAGGCCAAGTCCATTTCTCACTCATCTGCGACAAACCACACCACGCAGCAAGTCTTTCACAATACAAAGGGCACTGGCTAGAGGCCAGCCTGTGTCTGTAGCCCTGGGAGTGAGACAGCCAGCCCCCTGAGAGAGGCAGCCAAGCCAGGTAGGTACCCCCAGACTCCCCTCACTCCACGGGGGCATTGCTGCTGGCCTTGACCCCGGACCCGGCTCGGCTGATCTGCAGCCAGGGAAGCTTGGCACAGTTCTTGAAGAGCTGCTCGATAGCGATATGACGAACGTGCAGCTCCGACGCCAGCGAGTCTTTCTCCTGTACAGCCACCGTCAGCTCCTCAAACACCTCTGTAGAGGGGGAGGCAGAGATCAGTATGGCACAGGGTTAACACACACACACACACTGGATGGCATGACAGATCACAGAGCAAAGCAGTATATTGCAAAACAGGGACCACACATAAAGACAACAATTTGTGACAAACAAGGAAATCAATTAAACAGATTAAGCAGAGAGGGCAGACAGCAATGACAACACAGTATCAGCAAAACATAATTCCACCTCACAAAGACAAAGACACCAGCACAGAAGAGACGCTACAAAACAATAATGCAACATATTCACTTCCTTCCATTTAATTTAAAACAAGAGACATTTCAAACCCATGCACTCAAATATATAATTCACAGTTACACTTTAATAGCCATCTAGTGAATTTCTTACTTTGAATCTGTAGCAGGAGCTGGCCATTCAGCTGGTGGAGTTCATCCACACTCATTTTAATCACTGGAAGATAAAACACAGATTGGGTCACAAAACAAGAGCAACACAGCATGTGTGATAAAGTAAAGAAAATTTGTTCAGAACAGTCCTCTAACTAAACAACTAACACAACCTCAGTGACTTGACACATAGCAACAACGAACTACGCAGAGCGAAGAGTCATATAGCTACACTGTCGTCATTTACTAAAGGAATGGAATTCTAACAACGGCATGAAAGAGCCACCGTCCTTGGGAGTTATCCCTCCTCTCTCCCAAAGGACGTGCAGCAGGCACAAAAAACATTGGTGCTGTTACAGGGACGGGACGTGGACACTGAGGTAGGAGAGAGAAAGCTTTTCTCTGGAGTGTGATGGTGTGGGGAAAGGGGGGAAAGTGGTGGTCAAGGAGGAATGTGTGAGGAGGATGCTCTAAAAACTGAGCCCTTGCCTGCATCACTACATTGTATTGTGTGCCATTAATGAGTAGTAGGGGAGATGGAAGAGATGGGAGTCCATATAAAAAAAGATCAGAGAACAGATCAGGAGGAGAGAAATGGACGCGGCGCATCCCATCTGTCTCCCTCCCACGTTTCCTCCCTTTTCAACACGCCTCCTCCCACTCAATGCCATTCATCACAGAGGCAGACACCTTCTGATCCAGCCTTGAGATGTCTCTGATGAAGGGAATGTATGCAGGAAAGGCAGATCCCCTGAAGCCTCTCCAGTGATGACTGGGCTAAATAACACTGGCTACAGTCTGACTTCTCTACCCTCCTAAAATGGTACACTCGTTCCCAGAGGCTTCCTCTAGCCCCATGCTTAGGCTACATCAATACAATGTTTATTCTGTATGCAGAGAGCTCACTTCTGGAGAACAGAGGGGTAGAACATCTGACCACAGCCAGTGTGGTGTGTTGGGAATAGAGGAAGCCAGTTAGTGTTCATTACAGTTGGTATAAAGAACTCACACTCGTCTCTGCTGTGGCCATTGTTTGAGTGCAGCAGCTGGTGGTCTCCTCCAGAACACTGGCTGTGGCTATGAAGACCCCTCCTCCCTGTGGACCCCCACAGGCCCCCCAGGCCCTGCCCGTCCTCCAGTAGCCCCAGCCCCTCGGCCGAGTGGCACTCCAGCATGCCTGTGGCGTAGTCCGGCAGCCCTCCTGCCCCCGTCCCCTGGTTCCAGCATGGGGTATAGCGAGGCACTTGGGCGTCTGACTGAGGAAGAAGTGTACGTTCTCCATTCTGGCTGTAGCAAAGGAGCTGGTGCTTGCCCCCCCGGCGGCCCGGACCTCCCTCTAAGCTGACAGAGTCTTTGTTCTGGGCGTACTGAACAATACGGCTGATCTTCTGGCTCAGAGCTAGCTTCATTCCCTCGTAGGCACTGCGGGAGACCTTGGAGCGGGACAGCTTCTGGTTGGCGATGAGGTGGTACTTCTCAAAACACTCCCGGTGACCCCGTAGGGATTTGGAGTGCAGGAGGGTCGCATGGGACACACCTGCAGCAAGCAGAGCAAGAGTGAGACACATAGCAATCAGTCAGAGAAGACAATTAGCTACATGTTCTGTTTAGCAATAAATACTATATGTATTTCAAGGTATTGAACTGAGGGACATATTTCTAGGAAACAGAGGACTAAGAACTGAAATGATACAGTAAAAAAAAAAAAAGGTACTGTTGGCTTTGCTCTTTTTTCAAAGTCAAGCCACTGCAGATTTCAATTATTTCCTGCTCTATATGCTGTTCTAGAAGGACATAAAACTATAACGCTCTTACAGTACTGACTTACCGCATTTGACAAACATTACCTTTTTGGAATAAACCCATTGAAAGCAGCCTAAAATGGGCAGATTTAAGTGTTTTTATGTCCAGTGGAAAGCTGATTATAGTGGGCTTAGCTTCTGAACCATTGAGAGAGCAGGGCTGGGAGATTGACCAATCTTAAAATGGACAGATATATGCTGGATTGAATTTACAATTTTAATAGGGACTATCTAAAGATTTTAGTGACCTGCCAGCACAGACTAACCTAAATGACTAGCTATCATCTTCTCAATATCTAAAACAGCTTTTCAAAGAAACTAGCCCATTAATGCATTTCAGGTCAACCGAATTTGTAAAAAGAACAGAGTTAAGTACCATCATTTTCAAAGATAAATGTTTTAGGCAGACCTTCCTGTTTAAGGATGTTTCTGAAATCATTCTGAAGAATCTCATTGAGTAACTATTAAGAGAGAAGTTGCTCTGCTGTGGTGTGAGAGACTGTGAGCGCTCCAGAGACTGTGAGCGCTCCAGAGACTGTGAGCGCTCCAGAGACTGTGAGCGCTCCAGAGACTGTGAGCGCTCCAGAGACTGTGAGCGCTCCAGAGACTGTGAGCGCTCCAGAGACTGTGAGCGCTCCAGAGACTGTGAGCGCTCCAGAGACTGAGTGTTGGGTCATATTAGAACCTCCAGCTTCCCCAGAGGGAAAGGATCACCTGGGATTAACAACACTTCCTCAATTTGGACTGCAAGAGGCCATTCTCTCTAACGCATTTAACACACAGAGAAAATGCAGGGGAATTTACCTCAGACCCCACATCCAAAGTCAAACTAACCTTGAAGTAAACCAGGGACACTGGCAATCATGTAAACATTGAATGGAGCGCACACTGTGTTGTGTGTTCATTTGTGCATGTGTTGTGAGAGAGAAAGTGAGCAAACAAGCGAGCATGTTTGTACAGGCTTCGTCTTCAGCCTACATATCACGCAGACAGACGTGCTGGAACCTGCAGCTAGGGGATTGGTCTAGGTCAAGACTGAGTACAAGGCAGTAAGACGGATGCTCGTTAGGTAGGTTCACCTCAGACACTTCTCCAGGAAAGATAGAAGAGGTAATGGCATGCGGCCACCAAATGGCGAGTCTAAATGTGCTAGGCCTATAAACGTACCCCCCAAAAGTTCAGTCAATATCAGTCATCAGAAAGCATTCGCCTCAGCTTTAAGATAAAGGATGAAAAAAACGAAAGCTCAAACTAAAATCATGTCAACGTGATAAGGCTATTTCCTGCTCTTTTACATTCATGTCAGGGCCAACAGGAAGACACTTAACTGAAGCCATTTCCCAGACAAAAGAGGAAGTGGAGGCCAAGAACTTTAGCCAAGCCCAGTTCTCAAACAAACACTTGGGCTGGGTGATATGGCCAAAATATCATATCACAATATTTTTCTAATTTATGGCGGTGGTGCAGTATTTTATGTTTCTGAATAATAAAAGTTTTAAATATATGTTAAGATTAGTGCATGATCCTAGAATGGCAACAAATTAGTGATATTAATGTTTTTTTCTCCATTCTTATAGTTTTATACTCGGACCAAACTTGGACAAAACTGACAGCGAAGTTGTCCAATTTGTAGAACTTTTCATTCATACTAAACAAAAATATGGATGCAAAATGTAAGGTGTTGGTCCCATGTTTCATAAGCTGAAATAAAAAGATCCCATACATTTTTCATACGCACAAAAAGCTAATTTATCTCATTTTATGCACAAATTTGTCTTTGCCAAGAGAATCCATCCACCTGACAGGTGTGGCATATCAAGAAGCACGATCATTATTACACAGGTGCACCTTGCGCTGGGGACAAGAAGAGGCCACTAAAATGTGCATATATATATATATATTTTTTTTTATTTTACCTTTTACCTAGGCAAGTCAGTTAAGAACAAATTCTTATTTACAATGAAAGCCTACGGGGAACAGTGCCTCGTTCAGGGGCAGAAAGACAGATTTTTACCTTGTCAGCTCAGGGATTCAAACCAGCAACCTTTCAGTTACTGGCCCAACTCTCTAACCACTAGGATACCTGCCACCCCAGCAGTTGGCATGCTGGAATGTCCACCAGAGCCTTTGCCGGAGAATTTAATGTTAATTTCTTTACCATAAGCCGCCTCCAACATAGTTTTAGAGAATTTGTAAGTACGTCCAACAAGCCTCACAACCGTAGACCACGTGTAACCAGCCGATGACCTCCACTTCCAGCTTCTTCACCTGCGGCATTGTCTGAGGTCAGCCACCTGGACAGCTGATGGATCTGAGGAGTATTTCTGTCTGTACTAAAGCCCTTTTGTGGGGAAAAACTCCCATTCTGATTGGCTGGGCCTAGCTCTCCAGTGGGTGGCTGCACCACAGCCCAGTCATGTGAAATCCATTAGATCAGGGCCCAATTTATTTATTTCAATTGACTGATTTACTTATATGAACTGCAACTCAGTAAAATTGTTGAATGTTGCGTTTATATATTTTTGTTCAGTATAATTTAGCACTATCAAAATATTGTTATAAAATGATATTGTAAAAATCCATACCGGTACGTGGATCTATACCCATTCACAATATAATCATCCAACCCTAAAAAACGCAGACACTGTGGGCAGCGTGGCTGCCTGTCACAGAAAACAGAAAAGCATTGAGTTGTTCAACGCTGTAGGCTTTAAGACATGATCATCAGCTGACTTGCTTGTGCTAACCAACCGGCACACAAGCACACCGTGTTTATACTAAGAACAAGCCAAATTATGCCTATACAATAATATTGGTGTGTACCCTGAAACAGACAGCTGTGAGGTGAATTAGTCTCATGAGGAAGCTGTGAGGCTAGAAAATTCTAGAGGCTTGGAGAGCTGGTCTGGGACTGTGTGTGTGTCCCTGGCTACTGAACATTCCTAAAGTCCAACCTGCATACCAGTTACCAGGGGCTTCATAAACCACCAAGCCAAAAGCCATGTATTAAGCGATCAGATAATCAGGCTTCGACCACCGACTGGTTCGTCCCATCACAAAATAACACAGGCCGACAACCAGAGCAGTGTACCACCAGCCAAACAGAGTGGAGCTAAGCTCCCAGCCATGTGCTAAGCAGCTTAGCAGCTAGCTAGCACTACTCTCTATCACACACACAATTCAGAGGTGAGTCAATGTCTTCGGCAGTGGCAGTCGACTCGTCAGAGGCATAAGCACGACACTGATGAGAAATAGGCTCCAGAACACAGGCCTGTGAATCATCCTTTTGTTGGCTTTAGCACATCTCCAGTGGAAGCCGTTTACCTGGCCTTCAGAGAAACAAAGCCACAGAGCAGCCACAGAACAACCTCATCTGAGCACTGTGTGAACTATCCACCATGCCCTCAGAGTCAGAGTACTGTTTGAATGGTATCGGTCTGTGTAAAAGCTAAGGGAGCATAGATAGGCAAACGCAAACGATCAGTGAGTAGGGTAACTCCTGTTTGAATTGAATGGTGTCAGAGTAAAAGCTAAGGGAGCATATACAGAGCAGGCAAACATTACATGAAGAATGATGCGTCACCATGCCATGGTTAGTAGTAACTAACGACAATCGTAAACGCTAATCCTCGGCGCTAAAGTAGTCGTGCTCTATCCATCTGATCTAATCATGCTCTGTCTATTTAGCAAACACACTTTGCCACAACTCTCCAGACTGGAGGCCGGGAGGGTCAGTGAATGTGGGGGCTGTCATGGAAACCGTAGGCCTAATCTTAACATATGTAATCTAAGACCAGACAGCCTGTATTTTCATGGCTCAGGCTCGCTCACTCCATCAGAACCTGTTCTTTCCCTTCTCTACTATTCATCAATGCTGTCCTAGACTGGAGATAGTAGGCCACACCTCTGATTATGTCTCTAGAGGTATGGCCAGGCTTAGTTTCAGAGGATCGATAGAATATCACCATTGTAAATCTACTGTAGACGTGTAGTTGTTTACTGTAAATGTCACTAACAGGCAATTTAGAACAAAAGGTGACGGAAATTCTGTTTTCTGAAAACAACTCACGGTTCCTTATAGTGTTCTTGGCAAAATGAGTTGAATTCTATCATGATGTGACGTTGGTTTAACCTACTTACTAACACTCCCTTAGCTATAGGGAACTGCTTTTTGTGTGTGTAGGCCTACATTGGGCAAGGACATTCGATTATTGACACAGTTTAGGAGTCGTTGGGGCCAGGGTAGGAGGTTGGTAGTAAAAAAATGGGGCAGGGGTCATGGTGATATCATGTCCAAATAGAACTTGACATGGCTGAAAGTGTCGCAGATGTCAACAGCTGCAGAGCTAAGCCTGGATCACAGACAGAGCTCACATTTGTACAGTACACCAGAGTTAATTAGTCACACTTTGGTCCTGCAGCTGCTCTACTAAGTGGTGGATGGGGAAGAATAGGGGCTTTTAACTGGTTGGGGTGAACAAAAACTAACCCAAGAGGTTCATATAGTGGGTTAAGCAGACATCTATTACCTTTTTAAGTTGCATTCATATTCATATACGCTGGTGATAGTGTATTTAGGCAGGTCCATCTAGATAGAGCTGAACAGCATATGGTGCAAATGATTAATGTATTAGCCTAAATATTCTACTGTATTCCAAAAACATTGGCCTATTACCACAATTCATAAAAGGCATTTGGTCCAAAGCTGGAATTAGTACTGAAAGCTACAGATTACACTTTACCACCCCAAAATAAATACCCTGAAAGCCATTCATGCTCAGTGGAGTGGTGGAATAGTAGCTCTGGGCACAGCTACGGCAAAGACAGCATGTTTCTCAATCTCCAACTATAGAGAGAGGTCTAGTGCCCAAAAGTTTTAGCATGGACGGCACCTAAGGATGTAACGATTCACCGATATGCATCAGTCCCCGGGTTCAAATGTTTAAGATATGAGTGCATTGGTCCCTGGGACCCAAAACGATCCAAATGTTGCATGCGTCGGTCAGAAAATCTGTGTTACAATTCGCTGGTCCACAATTTATTTTGTTCAAATTACTTATTTTACCTTCCGAAAATACCTAATCTTTTGTGACAACTGCGTCCACTCCAGTGCCAAGCTAAGTATGTAATTATGTTGACAGTCATTGATCTGCAATTTATTTTGAATGTCAAACAACCCCAGACAATATCAGTAGCTTAGTCAAACTGTGCGCTATGCGTAGAGTCGCACCTTGACCAAAGAGAGGGAGGCATATTCCTGATTTGGCACATCTGCGCATCACCTACAGCGGTCAAATGTTTATAAAAATGACTTGCGCAATATTAGGCATTATTTGTTGAGTGACAACCAACGTAATTATAGGAAGGCTACATGCCGATCAGGGCTTACATTACATTTAGATTATCGCTGAGGGTGAACCTGAATAGTTTTGCTTGAAACAATCTGTATGCAAACATGCATGTGTACTACCGTTCAAAGGTCAGGGGTCACTTAGAAATGTCCTTGTTTTCCATGAAAGCACACATGACGTGAGTGGCAAAATGAATAGGAAATATAGTCAAGATGTTGACAAGGTTATAATGACTTTTAATTGAAATCATAATTGTGTCCTTCAAAATTTGCTTTCATCAAAGAATTGTCTAGTTGCAGCAACTAAAGCCTTGCAGACCTGTGACATTCTAGTTGTCAATTTGTTGAGGTAATCTGAAGAGATTTCACCCCATGCTTCCTGAAGCACATTCCACAAGTTGGATTGGCTTGATGGGCACTTCTTACATACCATACAGTCAAGCTGCTCCCACAACAGCTCAATAGGGTTGAGATCTGGTGACTATAATGGAGTGGCCAGCACAAACTGAATACCAGCTGACTGCTTCTTCCATAAATAGTCATTGCATAGTTTGGAGCTGTGCTTTGGGTCATTCCTTCTTCAAGATCCCTTTTACCCTGTACAAATATCCCACTTAAACCACCACCAAAGCACTACCAGACCATCACAGTGCCTCCACCATGCACTGACAGATGGCGTCAAGCACCCCTCCAGCATCTTTTCTGCGTCGCACGAATGTTCTTCTTTGTGATCCGAACACCTCAGATTCATTTGTCCATAACACTTTTTTCCAATCTTCCTCTGTCCAGTGTCTGTTCTTTTGCCCATCTTAATCTTTTATTTTTACTGGCCAGTCTGAGATATGGCTTTTTCTTTGCAACTCTGCCTAGAAGGCCAGCATCCCGGAGTCTCCTCTTCACTGTTGACATTGAGACTGGTGTTTTGCGGGTACTATTTAATGAAGCTGCCAGTCCTCTTTCTAGTCTGGTTAGAGCCAGTTTGCACTGTTCTGTGAAGGGAGTAGTACACAGCATTTGACGAGATCTTCAGTTTCTTGGCTATTTCCCGCATGAAATAGCCTTCATTTCTCGGAACAAAAATAGACTGACGAGTTTCAGAAGAAAGTCCTTTGTTTCTGGCCATTTTGAGTCTGTAATCGAACCCACAAATGCGGATGCTCCAGATACTCAACTAGTCTAAAGAAATCAGGACAACAGTTTTCAGCTGTGCATAATTGCAAAAGTGTTTTCTAATGATCAATTAGTCTTTTAAAATTATCAACTTGGATTAGCTACACACTCAATGAAACAGACTCCAACCTCTCCACAATGGCCAAGACCAGAGAGCTGTGTAAGGACATCAGGGCTAAAATTGTAGACCTGCACAAGGCTGGGATGGGCTACAGGAAAATAGGGCAAGCAGCTTGGTGAGAAGGCAACAACTGTTGAAGTTCAAGATGACGGTCAATCACCCTCGGTCTGGGCATCAATGATCATGAGGAAGGTGAGGGATCAGCCCAGAACTACACAGCAAGACCTAGTCAATGGCCTGAAGAGAGCTGGGACCACAGTCTCAAAGAAAACCATTAATAACACACTACGCCGTCATGGATTAAAATCCTGTAGAGCACGCAAGGTCCCCCTGCTCAAGCCAGCGCAAGTCCAGGCCCGTCTGAAGTTTGCCAATGACCATCTGGATGATCCAGAGGAGGAATGGGAGAAGGTCATGTGGTCTGATGAGACAAAAATAGAGCTTTTTGGTCTAAACTCCACTCGCCGTGTTTGGAGGAAGAAGAAGTATGAGTACAACTCCAAGAACACCATCCCAACCGTGAAGCATGGAGGTGGAAACTTCATTCTTTGGGGATGCTTTTCTGCAAAGGGGACAGGACGACTGCACCGTATTGAGGGGAGGATGGATGGGGCCATGAATCCCAAGATCTTGGCCAACAACCTCCTTTCCTCAGTAAGAGCATTGAAGATGGGTCGTGGCTGGGTCTTCCAGCATGACAACGACCCGAAACACACAGCCAGGGCAACTAAGGAGTGGCTCCGTAAGAAGCATATCAAGGTCCTGGAGTGGCCTAGCCAGTCTCCAGACCTGAACCCAATAGAAAATCTTTGGAGGGAGCTGAAAGTCCGTATTGTCCAGCGACAGTCCCGAAACCTGAAGGATCTGGAGAAGGTCTGTATGGAGGAGTGGGCCAAAATCCCTGCTGCAGTGTGTGTAAACCTGGTCAAGAACTACATGAAACATATGATCTCCGTAATTGCAAAGGTTTCAGTACCAAATATTAAGTTCTGCTTTTCTGATGTATCAAATACTTATGTCATGCAATAAAATGCAAATCAATTACTTAAAAATCATACAATGTGATTTTCTGAATTTTTGTTTTAGATTCCGTCTCTCACAGTTGAAGTGTACCTATGATAAAAATGACAGACCTCTACATGCTTTGTAAGTAGGAAAACCTGCAAAATCGGCAGTGTATCAAATACTTGTTCTCCTCACTGTATATACTCTCATTGGCTATGTCATAGTTTATTTTTAAAGATAAATATTAATACATTACTAGCTATATAAACACTTTTACTCTCTAAAAATGACAAAGGAGCTAGTGGGCGATGGTGATTTGAAATCAAAAGTTGCTCCCCCTATCTGATGGTGTGGTAGATTCCCAGTTTCCCTTATGGCTCAGCTAAGGTCTACATGACCATAGATCTAAAAACAAATAAATAAATAAATGCCAGCTCAGAGGGCCAGCTCCTGAGCTTCATCAGCAGTAGATTTTAATTTAGAATGAAAGATGAATGTGTTTATGGAACAAATTTTAGTGCATCGGATCACATCAATTCGTTCCTCTAATCTAACTGAATCGCACTGAATCACTTCAAACTAAAACGTATAGTTTCTGTATCGTATCGGAACCAATGTACCTAGATATCTATCGAATCGTCTTGAAGGGGAAAGATGCACAACCCTAGCAGCTCCATTTAAGACATTCATCATTTTGAAGAGCTGGTCAACTGGATGGGACTTCGTATGGGTTAAGGAAGGATCACATAACTCCTTCCAGGTCACCAGAGGGATCAGCCTTTAACATAGGCTAATCAGAGCAGTTTACACCTCAAGGTGAGAAGTTCGTTTAGACCAGAGAGCAGCACAATGACCCCTAACAGCAGCACATAGCGGCAGCATCAGCTCCATCATTCCACTGTATTAAGTCCGACTGAGCCTCTCTCGTCTCTGACGTTGGCTCAGGTTAGAGTGGCGGCTCTCTCAGGTGGTTAGCCTACTCTGACTCAGCAGCCGGAGGCCTGTCAGCTACAGGGAAAAACAAACTTCAGCTGTGAAACGTATGTATTCTGACTCATTGCTGGTTAAATCTTCAAAGGATATTGAATGCGTTTAGTGCTCTTCTGAAAGAGCTCCCAGGATCCCATTTACATAGAGGGATGAGCACTCACTGCTGTGGTGAGTGGCACTCAGAGGTGCAAAAAAAACACTTTAAAAACAAAAAAAGATGGCTCAAATGTCCCCTAAACTCAAATATAAAAAAGCTTAGACAGAGACAAAACATAGGCTAGGCTATAGCCAACCACAACTTCTATAAAAACAGCCTCATCTCTCCCACAGAGGAACATCAAACTGTAGCTTGTCTGACCTGGAAGACTGTTGGGGGTGTGAGGGAAGGACTGCAGTAATAGTCATGTTCCATTGTCTGCACTAGAGGTCGACCGATTAATCGGAATGGCTGATTAATTAGGGCCGATATCAAGTTTTCATAACAATCGGAAATCGGTATTTTTGGGTGCCGTTTTACACAGTTAAGTTACACAGTTAAGTCAGTTAAGAACACATTCTTATTTTTATACACCTTTATTTAATCTTTATTTAACTAGGCAAGTCAGTTAAGAACACATTCTTATTTTCAATGACGGCCTAGGAACCGTGGGTTAACTGCCTTGTTCAGGGGCAGAACGACAGATTTTCACCTTGTCAGCTCGGGGGATCCACTCTTGCAACCTAACAGTTAACTAGTCCAACGCAATAACGACTTGCCTCTCTCTCATTGCATTCCACAAGGAGACTGTTACGCAAATACAGTAAGCCAAGGTAAGTTGCTAGCTAGCATTAAATTGATCTTATAAAAAACAATCAATCATAATCACTAGTTAACTACACATGGTTGATGATATTACTAGATATTATCTAGCGTGTCCTGCGTTGCATATAATCTGACTGAGCATACAAGTATCTAAGTATCTGACTGAGCGGTGGTAGGCAGAAGCAGGTGCGTAAACATTCATTCAAACAGCACTTTCGTGCGTTTTGCCAGCAGCTCTTCCTTGTGCGTCAAGCATTGCGCTGATTATGACTTCAAGCTGATCAACTCCCGAGATGAGGCTTGTGTAACCGAAGTGAAATGGCTAGCTAGTTAGCGCGCGCTAATTGTCGTTTTGTTGCTGGTTCGAGCCCAGGGAGGAGCGAGGAGAGGGACGGAAGCTATACTGTTACACTGGCAATACTAAAGTGCCTATAAGAACATCCAATAGTCAAAGGTTAATGAAATACAAATGGTATAGAGGGAAATAGTCCTATAATTCCTATAATAACTACAACCTAAAACGTCTTACCTGGGAATACTGAAGAATCATGTTAAAAGGACCCACCAGCTTTCATATGTTCTCATGTTCTGAGCATGGAACTAAACGTTAGCTTTCTTACATGGCACATATTTTACATGGAACATATTGCACTTTTACTTTCTTCTCCAACACTTTTTTTTTGCATTATTTAAACCAAATTGAACAGGTTTCATTATTTACTTGAGGCTAAATTGATTTTATTGATGTATTATATTAAGTTAAAATAAGTGTTCATTCAGTATTGTTGTAATTGTCATTATTACAAAAAAAACGCTGATTAATCGGTATCGGCTTTTAATCGGTATCGGCGTTGAAAAATCATAATCGGTCGACCTCTAGTCTGCACTGTGTTAATACTCTGGGCCCCAGTGCAGCAACCAATCTCCATGAAGCATCGCCACACACAGCTGGTGCAGGAGGAAACAGAGGAGAGGAAAAACACCTAGATAGCACTGAAGTAGCAGTGTATAAATAGCCACTACCATTACTGCTGTAGCCACTGACAGAAGCACGTGGACACAAACATACTAGAGCTTTGCTACCGGACCTGAGCTGGACGGCCCCCAACACTAGACATTGGGTTAGGGCCAGGTAGGGCATGTTCTTTCATCAAACGCTCTTGGATATCATTTTCAAGAATTACTAAATTGATCACACATTTGCTTCTGCCCTGCTGTGCAATGTATCTGTACAGTCACATCTGACTAAGATCATAACTGAGAACACTGTCTGAGCTGACAGGGGAGACTTACACAGAAAATAAATGTTCTGTGAGTTTAGAGTGACGAAAAGTAGCTAGCTAACAGCTCTCTCACGTCTTGCCATTGAGAAGCCCAAAGCAGAGCCGTTGCTATGGACACTCACACACGCAGAGCGGCAGCTCAGGGAGCAGGGGACAGACAGTGACAAGCAGCTAATGGATATGGGGGAAGTTATTTCTGATTCAGCAGGGCAGGGCCGTAAATTTGGAGGAAGCAATCAGACTGGGTAGGGTAGGGCCTGAATGTCATGAGCATTAAATGTCATGTAGACCTCTAAGACCAAACATAAGCAAGCACACTCAGACATGACAGAACAGAGCTTGATCTTCATATCCTTTTTTCACACTGAAGGGGCCAGACAGGCTGCACAGTTCCCTCTTCCAACCTATTCAAAACAACAGACTGCTACTGCTCCTACTGGACCTGCCCTGTTGTCTGTGTGGTTTCCACAGTCAATAACTCAATGACCACAAAAGAAAGTGTCTCTGTCAACGTCAGCCTCTTTTTTAGTTGATATGTTGTCACTGGACCCTGACAAGTCTTCTTGCTAGCTACAGTGTGTGTGTGTGTGTGTGTGTGTGTGGGGGGGGGGGGGGGGGGGGGGGGGGGGGCGAGAGCTTGTTAGTGCTGTGTGTCGGTGCAGTGTGTTGTCTGACTCTAGCTACACGTAAGGAGTGTGCGTGTCAGCAGCTAAAAACAGACAAGCCTGAACATCTATCCTTCGTGCTACGTTAGGGGGAAGCTGTGGGTGTGGAGTTGAAAGTGGTTAGACACGCACAAACAGCCCTATAGACCTACCCTCCAACAACAGTGCAAGCATGTAGGCCTAGATATCATCTGTCTTGAACTATCAAATCTATCCTAGTAGATGAGAATGTGGTGTCGCGTTGATGAATATTTAGCAGCGCTAACTCACCCATGAGGTACAGTCCGAGCGAGCGAGATACTGTGGGTGTTACTCAAAATGCATACTACCGTGCTGCAAGCACGCAAACTGGAGCATGGGAGGGTTGGATGAGTCCAAATCAAAGTATGAGAAACAGAGCACAGAGGGCACTTCTCAGATGTGTACTCCATTTGTACATATTTTGAAGCATGCATAGATGCAAGCTTCAACGGAAAGTAGTCACAGGAATATGACGCAACCACGTAAAAGCAATGCAAATTTTCTTGAAATTAATGCTGCTGATTATTTGAGCTGTAGCGTGAGAAAATAAACTGATTTCGGAATTAAATGTTGTGCATTCACATCTCATATGTTGCCTGACTACAATATTTTATCTTGATACGTTAATAAATACATACTGTGTTAATGGTGGCATGTTTACCTGCCTACAATACCGACTGTAGTGTGCGTAAATCATAAGCACATAGTAAGTCAATAGGGCAAACTGGCTAGCTTCTAACGTTCCTGTTACTTAGCTAGCTACCCACAAAGAACTTACATCTAACCTTGCATAACATTAGTTGCCACATATATATCTAGCTGATAATTATGAAGTAAAACGTTTGCTTTATGAATAATCTTGTTTTGTCTTTATTGCCATTGTCCTGGCTGGAAGAAGGTTTAGTGAATGGTAAGTCCATTGTAAGTCAATAGGGCTAACTGGCTAGCCACAAAGAATTTGTAGCTAGCTACCTAAGTAGAATTGACATCTACCTTGCATAACATTAGTTTTAGGTCATTTTTGACTGTTTAACCTCTCTTGAGTAGGGGGCAGTATTTTGACGTCCGGATGAAAAGCGTGCCCAAAGTAAACAGCCTGTTACTCAGGCCCAGAAGCTAGGACATGCATATAATTGGTAGATTTTGATAGAAAACACTCTAAAGTTTACAAAACTGTTAATATTATGTCTGAGTATAACAGAACTGATATGGCAGGCGAAACCGCGAGGACAAACCATCCCAAAAAATAGCTGTAGTGTTTCCAAGCACATGGAAGAGAGCGCGTTCTTTGGTATTTTTCTCAGGTAAAAGACAATAACGATTCTCCGTCTTAAATGTTATAATTTTATTAATGTATTTAAAAAATTTTTTTTTATTTATTTCACCTTTATTTAACCAGGTAGGCTAGTTGAGAACAAGTTCTCATTTGCAACTGCGACCTGGCCAAGATAAGGCATAGCAGTGTGAACAGACAACACAGAGTTACACATGGAGTAAACAATTAACAAGTCAATAACACAGTAGAAAAAAGGGGAGTCTATATATACATTGTGTGCAAAAGGCATGAGAAGGTAGGCAAATAATTACAATTATGCAGATTAACACTGGAGTGATAAATGATCAGATGGTTATGTACAGGTAGAGATATTGGTGTGCAAAAGAGCAGAAAAATAAATAAATAAAAACAGTATGGGGATGAGGTAGGTGAAAATGGGTGGGCTATTTACCAATAGACTATGTACAGCTGCAGCGATCGGTTAGCTGCTCAGATAGCAGATGTTTGAAGTTGGTGAGGGAGATAAAAGTCTCCAACTTCAGCGATTTTTGCAATTCGTTCCAGTCACAGGCAGCAGAGAACTGGAACGAAAGGCGGCCAAATGAGGTGTTGGCTTTAGGGATGATCAGTGAGATACACCTGCTGGAGCGCGTGCTACGGATGGGTGTTGCCATCGTAACCAGTGAACTGAGATAAGGCGGAGCTTTACCTAGCATGGCCTTGTAGATGACCTGGAGCCAGTGGGTCTGGCGACGAATATGTAGCGAGGGCCAGCCGACTAGAGCATACAAGTCGCAGTGGTGGGTGGTATAAGGTGCTTTAGTGACAAAACGGATGGCACTGTGATAAACTGCATCCAGTTTGCTGAGTAGAGTGTTGGGGTACATCAGGTTTGATTATAAATGTTGTTTGACTTATTTTGAAAAGTTTTAGTAACGTTTGGGATTCATTTTGTATGCATTTTGATGGAGGGAAACTGGGTGGATTATTGACTGGAGCGCGCCAGCTAAAACTAAGTTTTATGGATATAAAAGGACATTATCGAACAGTGGCAGCGATTACAGCCTGGAGTCTTCTTGGCTATGACACTACAAGCTCGGCACACCTGTATTTGGGGAGTTTCTCCCATTCTTCTCTGCAGATCCTCTCAACCTCGGGCAGGTTGGATGTGGAGCTTCGCTGCACAGCTATTTTCAAGTCTCTCCAGAGATGTTCGATCGGGTTCAAGTCCGGGCTCTGGCTGGGCCACTCAAGGACATTGAGACTTGTCCCGAAGCCACTCCTGCGTTGTCTTGGTAGTGTGCTTCGGATCGTTGTCCTGTTGGAAGCAGAACCTTCGACCCAGTCTGAGGTCCTAAGCGCTCTGGAACACGTTTTCATCAAGGATCTCTGTGCTTCGCTCCAGTCATCTTTCCCTTGATCCTGACTAGTCTACCAGTACCTGCCACTGAAAAACATCCCCAGAGCATGAATCTGCCACAATTATACTTCACCGTATGGATGGTGCCACATTTCCTACAAATGCCATTCAAGCCAAGAAGTTCAATCTTGGTTTCATCAGTCCCGAGAATCTTGTTTCTCATGGTTTGAGAGCCCTTTAGGTTACTTTTGGCAAACCCCAAGCGGGCTGTCATGTGCCTTTTACTGAGGAGTGGCTTCCATCCTACTATAAAGGTGGACTGCTGCAGAGATGATTGTCATCCTGGAAGGTTCTCCCATCTTCACAAAGCAACTCTGGAGCTCTGTCAGCAACAATCGGGTTCTTGGCCACCTCCCTGGCCAAGGCCCTTCTCCCCCGATTGTTCAGTTTGGCCAGGTGGCCAGCTCTAGTAAGAGTCTTGGTGGTTCCAAACTTCTTCCATTTAAGAACGATGGAGGCCACTGTGTTCTTGGAGACCTTCAATGCTGCAGAAATGTTTTGGTACCCTTCCTCAGATCTGTGCCTCGTCACAATCCTGTCTCGGAACTCCACAAACAATTCCTTCAACCTCATGGCTCGGTTTTTGCTCTGACATGCACTGTCA
Source organism: Oncorhynchus mykiss (assembly GCF_057628025.1). Taxonomy (NCBI): domain Eukaryota; kingdom Metazoa; phylum Chordata; class Actinopteri; order Salmoniformes; family Salmonidae; genus Oncorhynchus; species Oncorhynchus mykiss. The sequence continues at coordinate 33,246,467 of NC_143033.1, read as the reverse complement.
ACTGTGGGACCTTATATAGACAGGTGTGTGCCTTTCCAAATCATGTCCAATCAATTGAATTTACAACAGGTGGACTCCAAACAAGTTGTAGAAACATCAAGGATGATCAATGGAAACAGGATGCACCAGAGCTCAATTTCAAGTCTCATAGCAAAGGGTCTGAAAAGTTATGTGAATTAGCTATTTTTCATAAATGTGCAACAATTACTAAAAAACTGTTTTTGCTTCGTCATTATGGGGTATTGTATGTAGATTGAGGAAAAACAACTTTGTCAAATGTCAAGGCGTCTGAATACTTTCCAAATGAACTGTATATAGCCTATGTACCCGAAAGATTAATGGTATGCGTGTTTTAATGACGAATTGAGATTGAGAAATAAAATAGCTCCTTGTAAATCATAGCCACCAAAGTTAATACGCGATTGCATTGTTGCGCAATGACTGGATTTTAAAACCATATTGAATTATTGCAATGGTTTGTTTATTTGTCAATTAATCCCATAAAGGATGGGGTTGCCAATTTGACGCGAACATTTTTAAAAATTCATTCATTCAGCAGGTTTCACTCCAGTAGCCTACAGGCTTTTTGAGGAGTTCTCGAGCTGCCTGACAGGTGGTACGCTATTCCACTCCTCAAACTTGACTCTGTATGATGTGCGCGTGATAAATAAGATGCACGACGACAACAAAAATACACACGTGCCAATTGATTTCCCAATAGACCAACAAGGATGACAATTTTTGCATTTTTTTATGCATTTTTGGCAGCTAACCGATTAACATCACTACCAACCAGGGCCTAAAATTAACACCCGACACCTGCGGGTAGGGCTCCACAGTGTGAGCATTTCACTGGCATATGTGAATAAAAATAGTAAAGTATGATCACATTTATAGTAAATGCTAAAGTAGCTGGTTTCAAAGTATTTCTGTTGTTTTGTTTCATAGCTGGTCAATTAAATCGCACAAAGTCAAAGAACTACAAATCCTATATAGCCTATTCCACCTCGCGCTGAAACACTGCCTGGGGACTGTGCGAACATGAAGAGCTGAGTGAAAGATTCATATTCATAAGCGCTGCGCACAGGCATAAAAGTTAGTCTAATTTACTTGAAACGAAAATCTACTGAAGTGAGACTTTGTCCTTGTGTTTCTTGGCTAGTTACATTAATTTGTTCACAAGCTAGGTTGTTTTTCTATGTTTGAGTTTCAACTGCTATGGAAGAGAAGACCACACTTCTACAAGTCAGACTCAATCTCACAGGCACAAACATGACTAGAGTCACGCTACCACAACCTCCCACCCTTAAAAGGGGCAAGTGAAAATGTTTGACTCATGTGTTATTTTGGTTAAAAGTTTTTTTTAAATGTAATTAAAATATACCACATTACTTCTTACTAGTATTATAATAATTTTATAAACATTACAAAGCGTGCTCATCTGTTTTATGTGTTTTGTTGGTGTAATTCTAAACAGGGGAAAAAATATTTTGGCTGGTAAAAAAATATGAATGGCAGGAGGACCCAAAAGTTAACTGCTTCTCAAATGTAATGTTTTATGCGTTCTCCACACTCTCGTCCTAACAAGAACGTACTAAACAGAACTTCCTCAGAGAGTGTACTCTGAGCATGAGTGTGGAACATGCTAGTATGCATATTGAGAAACACCCTGTACTTACGCGTGGCCTCCTCTACTCTGAGCAACTTGGACAGAGAGCAGTTCCCTCCCGGTCTACCTTAATGAAGTCAAGCAGAATCAGATGAGCCGTGGGCATTAGCCTAGATAGGAATTTAACCTAGAAGATCAGTGGGCATCTAGCGTGGCCAGGGAGAAATTCAACAGAAAGCAGGGCCTAGTCACAGATCCCTCCCATATATCACTATTATTACTGCTGCCCTCACCCCCACCCATGTGCCATCCCTGGCTGCCTCTTAACTACTGCTAAATGGCCAGAGGCTGCACAGGCTGTATCCAAATCTCTGCGACAATAGCCTATACAGGCTTATCTGGATACAGACACACAGTGGAGCAACAATGGTAACACTTTGTGACAGACTGGGGCATCTGCACATGATGTTCAACTCCACAATCATGCTCTTTCTGGGACTCTACTGCAGTAGAATAATCAATAAAAACTCCACCTGGAACAAACAGGATATATTCCCTTTTCTCAGTCAGGATATATTCCCACAGTTCCGGGATTCGATAAAGGCTCAATGCATGCAAAGTACATACAGTCAGGTCCAAAATTATTGTCTCACTTAATCAAGATGAGCAACAAACAAAAAAAAATACTACATAAAATACACATACTGAGCTACACTATATGACCAAGAGTACATGGACACCAGCTCATCGAACATCTCATTCTAAAATCATAGGCATTAATATTGAGTTGGTCTCCCCTTTTCTGCTATATCGGCATGGCCGATTAATTAGGGCCGATTTCAAGTTCACAACAATCGGTAATCAGCATTTTTGGACGCCTCTACAAACTGCGTGGCAGACTGATCACCTGTTACGCAAGTGCAGCAAGGAGCCAAGGTACGTTGCTAGCTAGCATTAAACGTATCTTATAAAATTTTTGGTCCTCCAATAATCAGTAGCGGCATTGAAAAATCATAATCTGCTGACCTCTAATTGGGACATTGCTATGGGCACTTGCTTCCATTCAACAACAAGAGCATTAGTGAGGTCGAGCACTGATGTTGGGCGATTAGGCCTGGCTCGCAGTCGGTGTTCAAATTCATCCTAAAGGTGTTCAATGGGGTTGAGGTCATCTCGATAAACCAGTTCTGTATGGACCTCGCTTTGTGGACGGGGGAAATTGTCATGTTGAAACAGGAAAGGGCCTTCCTCAAACTGTTACCACAAAGTTTGCTGTTCTGTTAAGATTCCCCCTCACTAGAATTATGAAAAACAGCCCCAGAACATTATTCCTCCTCCACCAAACTTTACAGTTGGCACTACGCATTGGGGCAGGTAGTCTTCCCCTGGCATCCTCCAAATCTTATGACGGTGCTATGTTGAAAGTCACGGCGCTCTTTAGAAAGGCGATTCTAATGCCAATGTTTGTCTATGGAGATTGCATGGCGGTGCACTCGATTTTATACACCAGTCAGCAACGGGTGTAGCTGAAATAGCCAACTCCACCAATTTGAAGGGGTGTCCACAAACTTGATTATCTATAGTGTATGTTGAATGCGCAACAAAATTGGGAAATTGCTCAGAGTAAGATTTTGTTTAACAATACTTTTTCTCTCTCAAAAACATAGAGGGTCAAAATGATTATAAACAATACCTCACCCTGCGAGGATAACAGCACTGAGCCTTTTTCTCAAATGTTTTATGAGATTGGAGAATACATTGGGAAGGATATTAGACCATTCCTCCATACAAAATCTTTTCAGATCCTTGATATCCTTAGTGTGCGCTTATGGACTGCCCTTTCAATTCATTCCACAGGTTTTTAATGGGATTTGAGTCGGGAGACAGACGGCCATTGCAAAATGTTGATTTTGTGGTCAATCAAATTTTAAAAACCTGGATTTTGATGTGTGCTTGAGGTTATCGTCTTGCCGGAAGATCCACTTGTTACCAAGTTTCAGCCTCCTGGTAGAGCCAACCAGGTTTTTGGCAAAAATGTCTCGGTACTTGGTCAAGTTTATGATGCTGTTGACTTTAACAACCAGTGGAAGCAAAATAGCCACATAGCATCAAAGATCCACAACCATATTTTACAGAAGGTATGGGGTCTTTCCTGCTTATGCATCCTTCTTTCAATGCAAATCTCACCACTGGTGTGCATGGCCAAAGACCTCTGTTTTCAAATGTAAACGCCCGGGGCCTCATTTATAAATGCTACGTACGTACAAAATATGCCTCATAACATGCGTGCGACAGTTGGCCTACACACAGTTTCTAGTGGTTGAAGTACTGCCCTGCAAGAATGCAGAAGTAGCCAGTAAAAAAAAAAAGAAGACAAAACTATGTCAAGTTTTGCCCCTTAGTAACTTTCTCACTCATCCTTATTCATGATTCATGTAGGCATTGCGTGCTAGGAATATGGGTCCAAATACTTAACTTGACTACTTTATTTATAAGAATATTTAGGGGTGTCAATTTTGACCAGTACCTACCTACCTTTGAGAAAAATAAATAAATTACTTGTTAAACTAAAACTATTGTAATAGATTAAAATAATTACTTATTTTATACAGTCAATATTGCTCATCATTATCAAGGGTGTCAATTTCAGACCCCACTGTATATTGACCACTTTTGTTTGCTCTTCATTCCCACTTGCTCAACAAGCCCTGGGGACTGGCGCCTCGCTCACCTTCGATGCTGAGCTCAAAGCAGACATGGCAGAAGGACATGGTCCCCGTGTCGGTCTCCAGCTTGCAGACACCGCAGATGTTGTCGTCGTTTAGGTCGATGTTGACAAACTGCTCCGCTTTGTCCATACTGTCTCAAATTGAAAAACAAACAGAGACAAGAGCACATGGCAAGACATGAGGCATGAAGGGCTTGCACAACATCTAAATGTCAAAACAAATGTTGGAAGTCAAGAGTCCTCCTTCATTCTTGAACAGAATCTCTTTCAAACTAACGTCTTGGCTTGTATTAGTTAGATGGAAAAATAACACTCACGTTAGTGGCTCATCACGAGAATGTCATTACTATGCTGATAGTAGCGAGAGTTATGGTTTGCTCAAGGCAGTGCCCTGTAAGCATTATGCCTCATGAAATATCAAGACATTGAAGAAGATAGGAATAAAATTTTTTGAGAGGAGAGATTTTTGCTGATTTTCAGGTGACAACAGGATGGAACAACTTTTAGAACGCGTATGAAAAAGTCGTAGGAGTACTGGCATGTAAACGAGGACCCAACAGTGATCTCTCACAGAGAAAGAAAATAGTGTGTCTGGTGACCCATGTAAATGGTAAATTAGCTTACCCCGGCTTACATAAGGTGACCATTCCAGAATGTGATAACCAAGGGGGTTATTCATTACAATGTGCATATAATGTTAGTATTTCTGTTCCAGGACACTTGTCTTCCCTGCGTTTATCTAAGGATTACAGAACAAAACTGCAAAATGAGATTAAAATGAATAAGCAGGGGCACACATTTTAGGTTTCCATTCTTCTTTCACACTGTTTCTAAATATTATCAGCATCATTTGACATTTGAAAACGACTCCTGGTAAAAAGTGAAAATGTGTATGTAATAGGACTGAGAATTGCCAGGGACCTTACGAAACGATATTATCACGATACTTTAATTGCCAATACGATATGTATTGCAATCCTTCCGAATCTATAAGCAATTGCGATACGACAGATTTTATTGCAATTCAATGTTCCAAACATATTGCTCACCATATGTCTCCTGCAGAGGGGCAAGAGAGTCAGGAAAAAACAAGTATCAGTAGCTAGGTTCCCATCCAATTGGCGACAGATTTTCATCTGAATATTCTACACTGAACAAAAATAAAAACACAACATGCAACAATTTCAAAGATTTGACTGAGTTAAAGTTCATAAGGAAATCAGTTAATTTAAATAAATCCATGAATCTATGGATTTCACGTCTTTGAATACAGATATGTGTCTGTTGGTCACAGATACCTTAAAGATAGGGGCGTGGATCAGAAAACCAATCAGTATCTGGTGCGACCACCATTTATTTGCCTCATGTAGTGCGACACATCGTGCAGAGTTGATCAGGCTGTTGATTGTGGCCTGTGGAATGTTGTCCCACTCCTCAATGGCTGTGCAAAGTTACTGGATATTGGCGGGAACTGGAACACGCTGACGTACACGTCGATTCAGAGCATCCCAAACATGCTCAATGGGTGACATGTCTGGTGAGTATGTAGGCCATGGAAGAACTAGGACATTTTCAGCTTGAACGAATTGTGTACAGATCTTTGCGACATGTGGCTGTGCATTATACTGAAACATGAGGTGATAGCGGTGGACGAATGGCACGACAATGGGCCTCAAGAGCACACTTCTCCAGCGTAGGTGAGCATTTGACCACTGAAGTCGGTTACGACGTCTAACTGCAGTCATGTCAAGACCCCGGTAAGGACGACGAGCACGCTGATGAGCTTCCCTGAGATGGTTTCTGACAGTTTGTGCAGAAATTTGCCGTTTGTGCAAACAAACAGTTTTATCAGCTGTTCGGGTGGCTGGTGAGGAAGGTGAAGACGCAGAATGTGGATGTCCTGGGTTGGCATGGTTACATGTGATCTGCAGTTGTTAGGCCTGTTGGACGTACTGCTAAACTCTTAAAAACAACGGAGACGGCTTATGGTAGAGAAATTAACATAAAAGTCTCTGGCAACAGCTCCAGTGGACCTTGCTGCAGTCAGCATGCCAATCGCACACTACAACTTGAGACATTGTGGGGCCTCCCGGGTGGCACAGTGGTTAAGGGCGCTGTACTGCAGCGCCAGCTGTGCCATCAGAGTCCCTGGGTTCGCGCCCAGGCTCTGTTGTAACCGGCAGCGACCGGGAGGTCCGTGGGGCGACGCACAATTGGCCTAGCGTCGTCCGGGTTAGGGAGGGATTGGCCGGTAGGGATCTCCTTGTCTCTGTGGCGAGCCGGGCGCAGTGCGCGCTAGCCAAGGTTGCCAGGTGCACGGTGTAGCCTCCGACACATTGGTGCGGCTGGCTTCCGGGTTGGATGCGCGCTGTGTTAAGAAGCAGTACGGCTGGTTGGGTTGTGTATCGGAGGACGCATGACATTCAGCCTTCGTCTCTCCCGAGCCCGTACAGGAGTTGTAGCAATGAGACAAGATAGTAGCTACTACAACAATTGGATACCACGAAATTGGGGAGAAAAAGGGGTAAAACTAAAAAAATATATACAAAAAATAAAAAAATTGAGACATTGTGGCATTGTGTAGTGTGACAAAACTGCACATTTTAGTGGCCTTTTATTGTCCCCAGCATATATTGCAGATACAGTTGCCAGAAATGGTTACTTATCGACCGGTCCCCAAATCAATATAATTGGTTCAGAGTTTGTTTTGATATTTCAACCTGCGTGTCCTGATCGTGTCTGGTGTGGGGGGCCAAAATCAAAATGCAGATGTATGTGCGCGGTCTAGTCAGCATGTTAGCCGATCCACAAGAATGGAACGGTCTACCGTATCAAAAGCTTTGGTCAAGTCAATAAAAATAGCAGCACAACATTGCTTAGAATCAAGGGAAATGGTGACATTATTTAGGACCATTAAGATTGCAGTGACACATCCATAACCTGACCGGAAACTAGAGACATCAAGAAAACTTCTCAGTAGTCAACTGGCTGGTTTTTCCAAAACTTTTGATTAACAGGGAAAAAATAGAAATTGGCCTATAACAGTTAGAATCAGCTTGATCTCCACCTTTAAATAAAGGATGCACTGTGGCTGCCTTCCAAGCAATGGGAACCTCCCCAGAGAGTAAAGACAGGTTAAAAAGGTCAGAGATAGGCTCAGCAATGATAGGGGCTGTAACCTTAAAGGATCTAAACCATCTGACCCAGATGTTAATTTGGGGTCAAGTTTAAGGAGCTCCTTTAGCACCTCGGACTCAGTGACTGCCTGCAGGGAGAAACTGTAGCAGGGCAAGGGGAAAAGAGCGAGGAGCATTGGGGCTAATCACATTAGAAGGGCTGGGAGATGAGGAAATGTAGGACAGGCAAGAAGGCATGGCTGTGCCCGGTTACTATGTGGCATTACTTATTTTAGAGCAAATTCTTGCCGTTATATGAAACCCAAAACATGTGGGATCTTGTCATGCCACCTGTACTAAAAGTGAACATAAAACACAGACCCCATCCCATTACTGAGTGACTTCCCCAAATGAAGCACTCCTTGATTAACTAACATAGCTTAGGGTGACAAGACATAAAACCTAATCTAAATCTATAGATTTTCTGCATGTAAACAAAGACTAAATAACACTTAACTGTCACGTTAGTGGGTCGGTGGCTAAACAATGCTATATAAAACAATACAATCTCACCCATCATTATAAGTTCCAAATTCTGATCTTCTGATGGATAAGACCGATATCGGCAGGAAATTCAAACATCCCTGGTCTATATTTGGCACAGCAGTTATGTATACTCAGCCAGGGAGCTTGAATGAAAAGAACAGTTCAGCCTCTTTTGGGGTGTCAAACGTGCATGTTGATCCCTCGGTCTGGGAAGAGGAATCCATATCGGATGTTGGCAGCCCTGCATTTCTTGTGCAACTCATTATCCTCTTTCCGTTGGTTTATCACCTCCAAAGATCTGGACAGAAAGACACCCTGGCTCCGTTGTAGTTAAGGGGGAACTTTGGCCTCGTGATCCACTGTCATTTGCCCGACCTCGTGCACCCTGCACTTCGGGCTCCCAAGTGGCACAGCGGTCTAAGGCACTATCTCAGTGCTGGAGGCGTCACTACAGACCCTGGTTTGATTCCAGGCTGTATCAACCAGCCGTGACAGGGATTCCCAACTAAGAATTTGTTCTTAACGGACTTGCCTAGTTAAATAAAAACGTTTTAGTTTTATTTGATTGCCTTCACAGTTTCAGTCAAAGTCCCAAGACTCTGAGATATGAGCCAACCTTGTGTCCACCTTCCCGCTTTGTGAGTTTATAGCAGCTAGTAGGTCAATCGGGGTAGGTTCTGTGGGGCGCAAGTATCTTCAGCTAACTCAAATCAAGGTTTATTTGTCACGTGCGCCGAATACAACAACCTTACAGTGAAATGCTTACGTACAGGCTCTAACCAATAGTGCGAGAAAAAAAAGGTGTGTGTGTAGGTAAGTAAAGAAATAAAACAACAGTAAAAAGACATTTGAAAATAAGAGTAGCAAGGCTATATACAGACACCGGTTAGTCAGGCTTATTGAGGTAGTATGTACATGTAGGTATCGTTAAAGTGGCTATGCATATATGATGAACAGAGAGTAGCAGTAACGTAAAAAGAGGGGGTGGTGGGTGGCGGATAACCTGGTTAGCAATGCAGATAGCCCGGTTAGCCAATGTGCGGGAACACTGGTTGGTCGGGCCAATTGAGGTAGTATGTACATGAATGTACAGTTAATGTGACTATGCATATAAGATAAACAGAGAGTAGCAGCAGCGTAAAAGAGGGGTTGGGGGGGGGGGGGCACACAATACAAATAGTCCGGGTAGGAGTCTTATGGCTTGGGGGTAAAAACTGTTGAGAAGCCTTTTTGTCCCAGACTTGGCACTCCGGTACAGCTTACCATGCGGTGGTAGAGAGAACAGTCTATGAATGGGGTGGCTGGGGTCTTTGGCAATTTTTAGGGCCTTCCTCTGACACCACCTGATGTAGAGGTCCTGGATGGCAGGCAGCTTTACCCCAGTGATGTACTGGGCCATACGCACTACCCTCTGAAGTGCCTTGCGGTCGGAGGCCGAGCAATTGCCGTACCAGGCAGTGATGCAACCGGTCAGGATGCTCTCGATGTTGCAGCTGTAGAACCTTTTGAGTGTGCGTACATCGTATGTCAGCGATGTTGACATCGGTTCGTTGTGTCTCGTCCAAATTATCTTGTTTAACGACCCCTTTTTTGGTGGCATTTCCTTTAGTCATATTGTCAGACAATGATTTGAAATCATAGGCCGTGAGAGATTAAGATAAATATGTATGTTTCAATTTTGCAGAGCTCTAACAAAACACGTCTATTCCATAGCACACTCTCTAGTACCCCTTAAAATGAGTATTTTCAACTTTCATCCAGAACCTAATATGAACCGATTTCAACATCTTGAAAAGATGCATCTTCAATGTCCTGGAAAATGTGCATTTTAAACATACCTTTTTACCTTTCATTCAGAACCAACATTTAACCTAACATCTGGAAAACAGTTATTTTTTACCTATAGCAAATCAAATCTTATTAGTCACATACACGTGTTTAGCGGATGTTATTGCGGGTGTAGCGAAATGCTTGTACTATTACTAGTATATTATCGCCTAGAGCTGCAGAAAGGCAAGAACCGGCCCTGCGTGGATGATATGACTGTGTTGGAACACTAACCCTATAAAAGACCCCTTCTTTCAATGGCATGTGTAACGTACTGTTATTGAACGGAGTCCTGATCAAGAGTTAGCTAGCTCCCAAACTAACCATCTAGGCGTCCGTTACAGTGCTAGCTAGATACCAACACATTGAACTAGTTACGTAGTTAGCTGAGTGAATGGCTAACCAGCTAGCTACTGTAGACGACTTAGGTTGCTGCTAGCAAAACCTTGTTCTGACACTGCTGCCAGTACTGACTAGCCGTGCTAGCCAACATAGATAACGTTAACTGAATCGTGACCCATTATCTGGTCGTCAAGTTCAATAATGTCCAGCAGGAGCCAAACAAAATTATAGTAGCGATTAAACATGGCAATGTAATACAATGTAGCTAGCTATTTATTCTGTTTAACGGCCATTTACCTTGTAATCCTTTGTCAAATCTTCAGGGGAATTCGCGGGTATTTGGTTTCCCTTTACCTCAGTCCTTGAGCGCCTGTAGGGCAGTAAAGTGTTGTTGATGGTAGCTCGCAGAACAGCACATTACTTTCAGTGGAGGGGAAACCCCCCACATTTTCGGAACGAACTACTTATACATCAGCGGGTGTGTTATTATATCAATACAGATTAAATGCAAATCGTTCTGCATATATAATACATTACACACTTTTGAAATAAATAAACAATTTTATGTCGATGTATGATCTAGGATCATCATTATTCGAGCTCTATATTAGCCTTTTCAAATGTATTCCGCTTGATTAAACCCCTTTAGACTTGGTATATTTAACAATCGTCAACAGAATAGAGGAAAATTGTTCGAACAATAGAATAATAGCCACATGTATGACCTAATATGATTACATAGGGGAAATGTTTACGCTATAATTTGGTATTCAGATTTTAATAACGAAGCGAGCGAAATATGAGAAGAGAAACTGATCTATCAACGACCGGACTGTCCAACACCCCTTTCATTTTCGTTTCACATGAAGTCACACGTGGGGATTCCTTTCATGAAAAGAACTATGGTGGATTCCCATTATTGTCAACAAGGATACAGAAGAACTCCTTTCGAACAATGACACCTATTCCATGCTAGAATTATACTGTAGTGTGGTAAAATAAGAATTTTTACATTCAGCATCACTCCATTGAGGGAAATGTAGTATTATTTCTAACAAAGATGTTTTATTTATTTATTTAACTAGGCAAGTCAGTTAAGAACAAATTCTTATTTACAATGACGGCCTACTAAAAGGCCTGCGGGGACGGGGGCTGGGATTAAAAATAAATACAATTAAAATATAGGACAAATCACACATAATGACAAGAGAGACAACACTACATAAAGCGAGACCTAAGACAACATAGCATGGCAGCAACACATGACAACACAGCATGGTAGCAACACAACATAGTAGCAGAACAAAACTGGGTAAACATTTTTTTATTTCACCTTTATTTAACCAGGTAGGCTAGTTGAGAACAAGTTCTCATTTGCAACTGCGACCTGGCCAATATAAAGCATAGCAGTGTGAACAGACAACAACATGGAGTAAACAATAAACAAGTCAATAAAAATAATCTATATACATTGTGTGCAAAAGGCATGAGGAGGTAGGCAATAAATAGGCCATAGGAGTGAATAATTACAATTTAGCAGATTAACACTGGAGTAATAAATGATCAGATGAACATGTGCAGGTAGAGATACTGGTGTGCAAAACAGCAGAAAAGTAAATAAAATAAAAACAGTATGGGGATGAGGTAGATAAATTGGGTGGGCTACATACCGATGGACTTACAGTGCCTTGCGAAAGTATTCGGCCCCCTTGAACTTTGCGACCTTTTGCCACATTTCAGGCTTCAAACATAAAGATATAAAACTGTATTTTTTGTGAAGAATCAACAACAAGTGGGACAATATCATGAAGTGGAACGACATTTATTGGATATTTCAAACTTTTTTAACAAATCAAAAACTGAAAAATTGGGCGTGCAAAATTATTCAGCCCCCTTAAGTTAATACTTTGTAGCGCCACCTTTTGCTGCGATTACAGCTGTAAGTCGCTTGGGGTATGTCTCTATCAGTTTTGCACATCGAGAGACTGGAATTTTTTCCCATTCCTACTTGCAAAACAGCTCAAGCTCAGTGAGGTTGGATGGAGAGCATTTGTGAACAGCAGTTTTCAGTTCTTTCCACAGATTCTCGATTGGATTCAGGTCTGGACTTTGACTTGGCCATTCTAACACCTGGATATGTTTATTTTTGAACCATTCCATTGTAGATTTTGCTTTATGTTTTGGATCATTGTCTTGTTGGAAGACAAATCTCCGTCCCAGTCTCAGGTCTTTTGCAGACTCCATCAGGTTTTCTTCCAGAATGGTCCTGTATTTGGCTCCATCCATCTTCCCATCAATTTTAACCATCTTCCCTGTCCCTGCTGAAGAAAAGCAGGCCCAAACCATGATGCTGCCACCATCATGTTTGACAGTGGGGATGGTGTGTTCAGCTGTGTTGCTTTTACGCCAAACATAACGTTTTGCATTATTGCCAAAAAGTTCAGTTTTGGTTTCATCTGACCAGAGCACCTTCTTCCACATGTTTGGTGTGTCTCCCAGGTGGCTTGTGGAAAACTTTAAACGACACTTTTTATGGATATCTTTAAGAAATGGCTTTCTTCTTGCCACTCTTCCATAAAGGCCAGATTTGTGCAATATACGATTGTTGTCCTATGGACAGAGTCTCCCACCTCAGCTGTAGATCTCTGCAGTTCATCCAGAGTGATCATGGGCCTCTTGGCTGCATCCTCTGATCAGTCTTCTCCTTGTATGAGCTGAAAGTTTAGAGGGACGGCCAGGTCTTGGTAGATTTGCAGTGGTCTGATACTCCTTCCATTTCAATATTATCGCTTGCACAGTGCTCCTTGGGATGTTTAAAGCTTGGGAAATCTTTTTGTATCCAAATCCGTCTTTAAACTTCTTCACAACAGTATCTCGGACCTGCCTGGTGTGTTCCTTGTTCTTCATGATGCTCTCTGCGCTTTTAACGGACCTCTGAGACTATCACAGTGCAGGTGCATTTATACGGAGACTTGATTACACACAGGTGGATTGTATTTATCATCATTAGTCATTTAGGTCAACATTGGATCATTCAGAGATCCTCACTGAACTTCTGGAGACAATTTGCTGCACTGAAAGTAAAGGGGCTGAATAATTTTGCACGCCCAATTTTTCAGTTTTTGATTTGTTAAAAAGGTTTGATATATCCAATAAATGTCGTTCCACTTCATGATTGTGTCCCACTTGTTGTTGATTCTTCACAAAAAAATACAGTTTTATATCTTTATGTTTGAAGCCTGAAATGTGGCAAAAGGTCGCAAAGTTCAAGGGGCCCGAATACTTTCGCAAGGCACTGTATGTACAGCTGCAGCGATCAGTTAGCTGCTCAGATAGCAGATGTTTAAAGTTGGTGAGGGAGATAAAAGTCTCCAACTTCAGAGATTTTTGCAATTCGTTCCAGTCGCAGGCAGCAGAGAACTGGAAGGAAAGGTGGCCAAATGAGGTTCTGGCTTTAGGGATGATCAGTGAGACACACCTGCTGGCGTGTGCTACGGATGGGTGTTGCCATCGTGACCAGTGAACTGAGATAAGGCGGAGCTTTACCTAGCATAGACTTGTAGATGACCTAGAGCCAATGGGTCTGGCGACGAACATGTAGCGAGGGCCAGCCGACTAGAGCATACAGGTCGCAGTGGTGGGTGGTATAAGGTGCTTTAGTAACAAAACGAATGGCACTGTGATAAACTGCATCCAGTTTGCTGAGTAGAGTATTGGAAGCTATTTTGTAGATGACATCGCCAAAGTCGAGGATCGGTAGGATAGTCAGTTTTACTAGGGTAAGTTTTGCGGCGTGAGTGAAGGAGGCTTTGTTGCGAAATAGAAAGCCGACTCTAGATTTGATTTTGGATTGGAGATGTTTGATATGAGTCTGGAAGGAGAGTTTGCAGTCTAGCCAGACACCTAGGTACTTATAGATGTCCACATATTCTAGGTCGGAACCATCCAGGGTGGTGATGCTAGTCGGGCGTGCGGATGCAGGCAGCGAGCGGTTGAAAAGCATACATTTGGTTTTACTAGCGTTTAAGGGCAGTTGGAGGCCACGGAAGGAGTGTTGTATGGCATTGAAGCTCGTTTGGAGGTTAAATAGCACAGTGTCCAAGGAAGGGCCAGAAGTATACAGAATGGTGTCGTCTGCGTAGAGGTGGATCAGGGAATCGCCCGCAGCAAGAGCAACATCATTGATATATACAGAGAAAAGAGTTGGCCCGAGAATTGAACCCTGTGGTACCCCCATAGAGACTGCCAGAGGACTGGACAACATGCCCTCCGATTTGACACACTGAACTCTGTCTGCAAAGTAGTTGGTGAACCAGGCAAGGCAGTCATTAGAAAAACCGAGGCTACTGAGTTTGCCGATAAGAATATGGTGATTGACAGAGTCGAAAGCCTTGGCCAGGTCGATGAAGACGGCTGCACAGTACTGTCTTTTATCGATGGCGGTTATGATATCGTTTAGTATCTTGAGCGTGGCTGAGGTGCACCCGTGACCGGCTCGGAAACCGGATTGCACAGCGGAGAAGGTACGGTGGGATTCGAGATGGTCAGTGATCTGTTTGTTGACTTGGCTTTCGAAGACCTTAGATAGGCAGGGCAGGATGGATATAGGTATGTAACAGTTTGGGTCCAGGGTGTCTCCCCCTTTGAAGAGGGGGATGATCGCGGCAGCTTTCCAACCCTTGGGGATCTCAGATGATACGAAGGAGAGGTTGAACAGGCTGGTGATAGGGGTTGCGACAATGGCGGCAGACAGTTTCAGAAATAGAGGGTCCAGATTGTCAAGCCCAGCTGATTTGTATGGGTCCAGGTTTTGCAGCTCTTTCAGAACATCTGCTATCTGGATTTGGGTAAAGGAGAAGCTGGGGAGGCGTGGGCGAGTAGTTGTTGGGGGGGTTGGAGTAGCCAAGAAAAAGGCATGGCCAGCCGTTGAGAAATGCTTGTTGAGGTTTTCGATTATCACGGATTTATCGGTGGTGACCGTGTTACCTGGCCTCAGTGCAGTGGGCAGCTGGGAGGAGGTGCTCTCGTTCTCCATGGACTTTACAGTGTCCCAGAACTTTTTGGAGTTAGAGCTACAGGATGCAAATTTCTGCTTGAAAAAGCTGGCCTTTGCTTTCCTGACTGACTGCGTGTATTGGTTCCTGACTTCCCTGAACAGTTGCATATCGTGGGCACTATTCGATGCTATTGCAGTCTGCCACAGGATGTTTTTGTGCTGGTCGAGGGCAGTCAGGTCTGGAGTGAACCAATGGCTATATCTGTTCTTAGTTCTGCATTTTTTGAATGGAGCATGCTTGTCTAAGATGGTGAGGAAGTTACTTTTAAAGAATGACCAGGCATCCTCAACTGACGGGATGAGGTCAATATCCTTCCAGGATACCCGGGCCAGGTCAATTAGAAAGGCCTGCTCGCAGAAGTGTTTTAGGGAGCGTTTGACAGTGATGAGGGGTGGTCGTTTGACCGCGGACCCATAGCGGATACAGGCAATGAGGCAGTGATCGCTGAGATCCTGGTTGAAGACAGCAGAGGTGTATTTGGAGGGCAAGTTGGTCAGGATAATGTCAATTAGGGTGCCCATGTTTACGGATTTAGGGTTGTACCTCCTTGATGATTTGTGTGAGATTGAGGGCATCTAGCTTAGATTGTAGGACTGTCGGGGTGTTAAGCATATCCCAGTTTAGGTCACCTAACAGAACAAACTCTGAAGCTAGATGGGGGGCGATCAATTCACAGATGGTGTCCAGGGCACAGCTGGGAGCTGAGGGGGGTCGGTAGCAGGCGGCAACAGTGAGAGACTTATTTCTGGAGAGATTAATTTTTAAAATTAGAAGTTCGAACTGTTTGGGCATAGACCTGGAAAGTATGACAGCCTGCAAAGTTCTATCTCTGCAGTAGATTGCAACTCCTCCCTCTTTGGCAGTTCTATCTTGACTGAAAGTGTTATAGTTGGGTATGGAAATCTCAGAATTTTTGGTGGCCTTCCTAAGCCAGGATTCAGACACGGCAAGGACATCAGGGTTGGCAGAGTGTGCTAAAGCAGTGAGTAAAGCAAATTTAGGGAGGAGGTTTCTGATGTTGACATGCATGAAACCAAGGCTTTTTCGATCACAGAAGTCAACAAATGAGGGTGCCTGGGGACATGCAGGGCCTGGGTTTATCTCCACATCACCCGAGGAACAGAGTAGGAGTAGGATGAGGGTGCGGCTAAAGGCTATCAAAACTGGTCGCCTAGAGCGTTGGGGACAAGGAATAAAAGGAGCAGATTTATGGGCGTGGTAGAATATATTCAGGGAATAATGTGCAGACATGGTATGGTGGGGTGTGGGTACAGCGGAGGTAAGCCCGGGCACTGGGTGATGATAAGAGAGGTTGTATCTCTGGACATGCTGGTTATAATGGGTGAGGTCACCGCATGTGTGGGAGATTGGACAAAGGAGGTATCAGAGGTGTGAGGAGAGGAACTAGGGGCTCCATTGTAAACTAAAACAATGATAACTAACCTGAACAACAGTATACAAGGCATATTGATATTTGAGAGAGACATACAGCAAGGCATAAAGTAATCGCAGGTCTTGATTGAGGGAGCTTGCTAAAACAACAGGTGAGACAACAACAGCTAGTCAGCTAACACAACAACAGCAGGTAAAATGGCGATGACTAGGCAGAGAGGGTCGGATTAACTACACACAGAGCCTGAGTTCGCGGCTGGGGCCGACAGACAAAACATAAATAAACAGAATGGAGTACCGTGATTAATGGACAGTCCAGCAGGCATCAGCTATGTAGCCAAGTGATCATAGTGGGCACAGACAACAGCACAAGGGCCAGAAGCTAGAGACAACAATATATCAAGCAAAGCAGCCATAACTGTCAGAAAGTGTCCATTATTGAGACTTTGAATGAAGAGTCTTTGAATGGAGATACAGTATCTACATATATTTTAGGATGTTGTGTATGTTACGCCCCTGAACACCTGGGAAAAAAGCACTTCCATTTGCTCAAATTGCCATTGGCTCAACTTACCCAAGCAAACATTTTGACTATATTAGCCCACACAGTGACAAGGATGCACTTTTGTGCTAGGTTTAGGACATCATATTGAAGCTTACAGAAACCCCAATTAATTTATAGAACAATCTTAAAATTATATACTTTGGTTTAGATACAAGCATCATTAATCCTCTAACACAAATTCATTTGACTTGGTGAAAATATATTTTTTAACCTAACTTACTACTTTTTCCATGTGGTTTCTTCCTTGACAGACTCCATGAAATGATGACCTCTTCC
Organism: Oncorhynchus mykiss; assembly: GCF_057628025.1. Lineage (NCBI taxonomy): Eukaryota > Metazoa > Chordata > Actinopteri > Salmoniformes > Salmonidae > Oncorhynchus > Oncorhynchus mykiss. The sequence goes on along the minus strand of NC_143033.1, from coordinate 33,229,009 downwards.
TAAATATTTGTGTCATTATTCATTTGGTATGGTTTCCTAAAAACAACTTACCCCTTTAGCTCAACTTGGGAGCCCCACAGGGCGGCGCACAATTGGCCCAGCGTCGTCTGGGTTAGGTTTAGGCCGGGGTAGGCCGTCATTGTATATAAGAATTTGTTCTTAACTGACTTGCCTAGTTAAATAAAGGTTCAATAAAAATCAAATAAAAACACTCTCCCCCTATGTGCATGCATGTGTGTCTGGTCTGTGCTCATTAATTGTAACAAGATCAGCCATGTAGTCTACCTGTCATATTCTGTTGAAGCTTGCAGGTGGGGTGGCAAGTAGCCTGGTGGTTAGAGTGTTGGACTGTAAGGTTGCAAGATTGAATCCCCGAGCTGACAATGTAAAACTCTGTCCTTCTGCCCCTGAACAAGGCAGTTAACCCACTGTTCCTAGGCTGTCATTGAAAATAAGAATTTGTTCTTAACTGACTTGTCTAGTTAAATAAAAGTAAAATAAAAAAATTGTCATTTTGAAAGAGACAGGACCCAGAGCCGGAGGACTTTGCATCACAAAAAGACAGTTTTCTGGCGCTGTCGGTTAGCGGACCTGACCTCCTCACTGGTTGGCTGAAAACACTACAAATACTCTGTCATTTGCAGATGATGTATCCTGGTCCCAGATTTTTTTTTTGTGCTGTCTTGTCAACCCCCCAATAACCCAAAGACAGATGCAAGGATATTGTTTGTGGACTTTGCTCTGCTTTCAATAACATCCCAGAACTGCTACAAGACAAACTTTCCCAGCTGTATGTGTCCAGCTCCATCTGCCAGTGGTTCACTAACTGCCTAATCAACAAAATGCAACACGTGAAGCTGAGAAAACACCTTTTAGATTCTTTATCCCTCAGCACCAGAGCTTCTCAAGGATTCTTTCTCTCACCTCCACTCTTTACACCTTAGGTGAAATTGCCACAAGGATGGCGGGACATGTCCCCCTTAGGGCTGTGGTGGTCATGACATTTTGTCAGCCAATGATTGTCAAGCAAATTACTGCCGGTCTCATGGTAATTGACTGTTAATTAACATAAACATATTTAGCATCTCCTGGCTTCAATGCATAGCCTACAATCCACTGATACAGACCATTGGAACATCTACATTTTAAAAAGTCTAATAAATCCATTTAATATAGCCTACACCATCACAATAAATATATTATTTATTTTAGACAGGTCTAAAGAGACATGATATGAAACATTTTTATTCTGAAGAACACAATAGCATACACAGAGTTGTCCTTATGTTAGGCCCTTATCTGGCTATGCCATATGGCTGTGGGCTACACTAGTTCATTTAGCAGACCAGATATGATTAGAATTCCATTGCATTATTTTATAGTTTTTATAGTATAAGGAATACAATTGAACATAGCTGAATAAAATATAAAGGATATTTTCTCCAAACGATTTCTGAGGGAGCGTGTGCACATGCTATTCTGTGTTGAGCGGTTAACAAAGAAACAGGTCCTCTTATATGCTCTATTTAAAGATATTTATGCAACTTTAGTTGTAATACAAATGCTGTGCTAAATGTTTTGATTTTTAATACATTCTAAGGCTGCATGATGTGACTAATTATGATTTGAAAAGTTGCATGAAAAGCATGAACTTGGCAATGTTTTTTGCGCAGGCTCCACACACTTCATCAGTCTCTCATTCACGATTTGACAAGCATTTGATAATGTCTCAAATTTCCCACCGGCATCCCCCTTTTGTGGCCGCAATGCCCCTAAAATAATCCTTGCCTTTTGCCGTTGTGCCCTTGGGCTGAATATAATCATTATAATTCCCTTCGTCAGGCTGCTTTCTCCGAAGCACCTCTCACTCACATGGCTCTCTCGGATATCTTAATTCTTATTAGCCAAAGCCCATCATGTGATCGGGCCCTTCTCACAATTCAGCTCCGAAGTAGGCTACAAGTGAAGACAGACACATCAGGGATGCAACTGCGCGTCCTTCTCATCGAATTCTGAGGGGCATATTGAAGATGTTGGAAAAAATGTTCACATTTTTCATACTTTTCATCAGCGAACAAGATGATTATGCCTAACAAACAGCGAAAGCACTAGCCTATGTCAATCTACTATCCGAAGAAATTACAAAAGTTGACCTATTCTATTGGTCTACTTGTCCTTCTGTGCAAGAAATACGTTTTCCAGACATAGTTTGGGACAGTTGTGGGATGCGATAGATCCCAAATTAATATAACCACTAGCATAAAAAAAACTTTTTAAAGCAATGAGGCTGATGCAATAGATCAGAATGTTTAGCTTAAAATGTTGATAAACTATTAGGCTATTTCTTCTCATTATAAGTGCAGCAATGCGCACACAACAGTAAGCGCGAATGTTCCAAAATGCAATCAGTTAGCGGGAAAACACCTTTCTCAAAGTAACCACAAAAGTGATATTGCATGCAATGCTTTATTATAAAGCTGCATTTTTATAGTGAAAATTCTCTTCCCTAAATTTGAAACTCACGCACCTCCTATGTATGCCAGTTAGTCTCTACACCGGTTGTAAAGCGGATTAATGTGCTGAATTTTAAGAAGTTATTTGGCCACTTTAGTTTAGTGAAACAAACCCTCTGCTAGGCTACATTAGGTGTGCGACTATGATTTGAAAAACTCGCAAAAAAAGGCATGTGCTGTTTCTTGCCTTACTGTACATAAGCTGGGCATCATTCACAAGTTATTATATATAATTCACAAGTGATAGGCTAATATTGTCACCCATCAGACTATTATTGATTTAATCTTGTCTTTACATATACTAAATAATCTATGTCTGAATGTTTTATTTATTTAGAATGGACCATTATCATGCATCTGTCTCGAAACGGGCAGGGGAAAAATATATGTAAATTATGCACTTAAATAGCGAATGGAGGACGCTTTTCTCATGGTTTATTTTCATGCCAGCCAGGTAAGCTGTATTCCTGTTGTAAAGAGAAGTAATGCGCTTAATATTAGGAAAGTTGAGAAATCAATTTAGTAGCCCTAGCTATTAGAAAGCTGATGGGATCCTCTTCTTTTTAATAGATGCCATCAAAACTCTTTTTTCTTACGCAATTGTATATCCTATAGAAATGTTGGGCAACATGAGCTCATGGGCTCTCATGAAGTGTTTGATTTGATTTTCAAATACATTTGCATTGATGTCAGAGTGATTAGAGGGACAATAGAGTGCTGAGTACCAGGCAGTGAGCAAGTTTGGCAGGCTACTAATGACCATCAGCAGCATCAGAGCTTGGAGGAGCATAGTTACCATGACTAAACAGTCACATGGAATTTGACTGTGGTCATGACTAATAACTGCCGGTGTGGTAGGAATACAGTCACCGCAACAGTCCTAGTCCTCCCCAATATTTAGAACAGGTTGATTCATCTGGGCTCCCCAGATAGCATATTAATTAACACGTCATATTTTTTAAAACATTTTTATATAACCTTCATTATTATAAGCAATGGCAAAGTGTGCAGAATTGCAGGAAATTAGCTTAAACGGTCGAATTTGGCTCCTCCTTTTGTTTGTGCTTTTGGTCGATGTGTCATTGTGGTCATGCGCGCTTCGACCGATGTAGCTAGTTCATTAGCAAAGCTATATAGCCACTTGTAGCTAGCCAGTAATTCGTCCAGTATGTGTTGATATAGTTTCTAAGGATTTGTTTTTGGACTGAAGCTGTAGAGATCGGTAAGAAATGTAACTTATGTTGCCAAGTATCTTTTACAGATGCACAATCGAGAGCATCATGTCGGGCTGTATCACCGCCTGGTACGGCAACTGCTCCGCCCATAACCGTAAGGCTCTCCAGAGGGTAGTGAGGTCTGCACAACTCATCACCGGGGGCAAACTACCTGCCCTCCAGGACACCTACCCCAAACGATGTCACAGGAAGGGCAAAAGATCATCAAGGACAACAACCACCCGAGCCACTGCCTGTTCACCCCGCTATCATCCAGAAGGCGAGGTCAGTACAGGTGCATCAAAGCTGGGACCGAGAGACTGAAAAACAGCTTCTATCTCAAGGCCATCAGACTGTTAAACAGCCATAACTGAGTGGCTGCTGCCAACACACTGACTCAACTCTAGCCACTTAAATAATGGAAAAATGGATGTAATAAATGTATCACTAGCCACTTTAAACAATGCCACTAATGTTTACATACCCTACATTACTCATCTCATATGTATATACTGTACTCTATACCATCTACTGCATCTTGCCTCTGATGTTCGGCCATTACTCATTCATATATTTGTATGTACATATTCTTATTCATTCCTTTACACTTGTGTGTATAAGGTAGTTGTTGTGAAATTGTTAGGTTAGATTACTTGTTAGATATTACAGCATGGTCGGAACTAGAAGCACAAGCATTTCGCTACACTCGCATTAACATCTGCTAACCATGTGTATGTGACAAATAAAATTTTATTAGATCTTATTCATCAGTTTTTTTATGCATTAAATTACCTCCTTTGATGCTTGCATTGATCAGTTAGTTATACAGTTTAAATCTGTTCTTTTTGCATTTTGGCCCAAAGTCAACTTTAAAAGTAACGTTCCAGTTTTTCCAGATTTCCATGAAATTTGACCTATAAATAAAATTGTTTTTCATTCCAAAAAATTGTCATTAAAGGGTAACTCTTAACACCAATTTCAGCCTGCACAACCCCTTCAATATATATATACAGTATATATATATTTTCCTTTATTACTTGCTAACCCTACCACCCCTCCCCTAATTGGAGTGAACAACAAAGCGTAGGATTCTACTTCCAGCTTATTCACACTATATACATTTCACGGGCACAATTTATTTTACAATAGTTATATTTTGTTTGTTTTAAGTCCTGTCCTTCCTCTAACCTTAATCTCTCCCATCTATTTCTTTCACAGACGTTTTGAATCTATATACGTTTTACAGACACAGTACATTAGTTAGCTTGTTGTTATTAGTTATTATTCCTAACCTTCAGCTCCGTCCAACCCCTCCCATCTCTCTCTTAACACCATCCATATTGAATATTTAATTTCTATTTGCCATATACTGAATGTTTCACAAAAGTTCTGAACCTTTCTATTCTCATAATTTATACAGATTGTAAATTAAAATAAACATTTTTGCTTAAAGTATTATTATATTATTGATCGATTGACAGTAGTGCTATCTGCAGAGTTAGCTCCAGGTAAATGTTGCATTTCTTCAGCCATTCCTGGACCTGTGATCAAAAACAAGCCACCAAAAAACAAGCTGTCAAACATACCCTCGTAAAACTGACTATCCTACCGATCCTCAACCTTGTCGATGCCATTTACAAAATAGCCTCCAACACTCTACTCAGCAAATTGGATGCAGTCTATCACAGTGCCATCCGTTTGTCACCAAAGCCCCATATACTACCCACCACTGCGACCTGTATGCTCTCGTTGGCTGGCCCTCGCTTCATATTCGTTGCCAAACCTACTGGCTCCAAGTCATCTATACGTCTTTGCTAGGTAAAGCACCGCCTTATCTCAACTCACTGGTAACCATAGCAGCACCCACCCGTAGCATGCAAAAATCACTGAAGCTGGAGACTCATATCTCCCTCACTAACTTTAAGCATCAGCTGTCATAGCTTACAGATCATTGCTCCTGTACATAGCCAATCTGTAAACAGCCCACCCAACTACCTCATCCTCATATTGCTTTTTGTTTTTTTGCTCCTTTGCACCCCAGTATCACTACTTGCACATTCATCTTCTGCATATCTATCACTCCAGTGTTTAATTGATAAATTCTAATTATTTTACCAATATGGCCTATTTATTGCCTTACCTCCCTTATCTTACCTTATTTGCACACTGTATATATAATTTTATATTGTGTTATTGACTGTACATTTGTTTATTCCATGTGTAACTCTGTGTTGTTTGTGTCACACTGCTTTGCTTTATCTTGGACAGGTCACAGTTGTAAATGAGAACTTGTTCTCAACTGGCCTACCTGGTTAAATAAAGGTGAAATAAAAAATAAACATGTGGACAGTACCAAAACAAATTATGTAATGATTCTGTCTCTTCGCAGCAAAATCTGCAGAGCTGGGAAGGATGTATCCCCCATATATATAACATTCTATTGTTTTCAAGAATTTTGTATAATAATTTAAATTGAAAAATTCTAAGTTTTGAATCTGGCGTCATTTTGCCTATTAGTTCATAAACCATGTGCCATGGAATCGGTACGTCAAACATCTCTTCCCAACTATTTTGCACAGCTGTCAATTGCACAGCTGTCAATGGCACATCTGTCAATTTTTTGGTCTTTAAATGAAACTGGTATACTTTTTTATTCATCACAATTTTCTTTAACCAATTATGGTCTTTAATGCAGGGCCAACAACCAAGTTCCCTACTTTTTCCCACTTTCACTTTCCTCTTCCATTTTTCCGGTAATGCTGCAATAGTTGGTTGCAATTTTAGGTAGACATTTCCATATATTTCTGTTAGCTGCATGCGTGACATAACTCTATCAGTCCTATTTATGATATAATTTACAAAGATAATACCTTTTTTAAACATTTTTTCAAAAAATTGTTTAAAAAAAAATCTATGAGTATATTTGAGTTTAACCACAATATTTGTTGTATTATTTGTTATGTCTTTTTCTGGTGGATTAAATTGAAATTGCAACCAACGTTCTATGGCTTGTTTTAAAAATAGCGATATTTGGGAGATTATTTCCTTTTCAAATATCTGAAAGTGCGAGGTTGTAATCTGAATAAAGGGAAAAAGGTCATTCTTGAACATGGGGTGAGACATTCTTATTAATTAGCAAAATAACCCGTTTGGATTTAAGTATAACTTTTGTATGACTGAAGTGAGAGGTCTAATGCTTTAATATTGAATAATTTCTGCCCTCCGAATTCATATTCACATTATATAAATAGGCCTGTTTAATTTTGTCTGTCTTGCCATTCCAAATAAAATTGAATATTTTTTTTCATATAATTTAAATAACTGTTTGCTAGGTTTGGCATGACCAAGCGCAAATATGTTAACTGCGATATGACTAAAGAGTTCATCAGGGTAATTTTTCCACAAATAGACAACTATTTTCCTTTCCATGGTAGCAAGATCTCATCTATTTTTGCTAACTTTCTATAAACATGTATTGGAGTGAGATTATGTATTTCTTTCGGGATATGTATCCAAGTATGTTGTGTCGCTGTGTCTTTGTGAGACGCAGAGTAGGTGAACGGATGAACCTGTAGCCTTGTCCCAGATCTCTGCATGTGTGGTTCCCACCATGAAGCATGGAGGAGGAGGTGTGATGGTGCTTTGCTGATGACACTCTGTGATGTATTTAGAATTCAAGGCACACTTAACCAGCATGGCGACCACAGCATTCTGCAGCGTTACGCCATCCCATCTGGTTTGCACTTAGTGGGACTATCATTTGTTTTTCTACAAGACAATGACCCAAAACACACCTACAGGCTGTGTAAGGGCTATTTGACCCCTCCATCCCAGGTCAACCCCTCTTCTAAAAATTATCCTCTGGCAGGCAGTTCAGGACCAAAACCTCCCGCTACTTGAACAGTTTCTTTCCCCAGGCTGTGGCCCTCACCAACTGGCTGGTAGAGAGTAAAGGACTATGTACTCTCTGCTGCACAACACATTAAGCCATCTCTGAACTGTACACAAAATAACTGCACTATACTATACATTTGCACTCTGTTCATCTCTCTGCATTTAGATATATTCATACTGATTCAGTACATTTGTACATCCATTGTAGATCAACTGTATACCTACTGTTTGTATATTTGTATATCCCCTGCCCATTCTCTATAGCTCTATGCTCACTCTGCCAAGTTGTATATAATGTATTACAGTATGTAAACTTTGTGTAAACTCTACTGTCTGTGTTCTGTCTCTAAACGTTGACTATCGATACCAGCGCCATATCACCAAGTAAAATTCAGAGTATGTATAAATGTATTTGGCGAATAAAGGTAATTCTGAATATGTGATAAATTGTCATACCTGTCCATAAGAGTTGACAAGACAGCACACACATCTGGGACACGGCTACAGGTTATTTGAGGGTGAGAAAGAGAAGCTTTGTGTGTAAACAAAATCTCACCGAACCTCTCCAAATATCTCCATTAACCACCCTACAAAGATCTGCATTTACATTCAACTTGAATCCAGCCACAAAGTCACAATTATGGCTAAACCTGCCCATTTCTACAATTTATCTTATTCAATTTTGAAACCTAACCCTAACTTAAACCCTAACCTTAACCACACTGCTAACATTATGCTTAACCCAAACCTTAAATTAAGTCCAAAATGGCATGTCATGGCAAAAATATGTAGAATTGTAGGAAATTAGCTTTAACACTTAAAATGTGTCTCTCCACTGTTAAGAGGTCCACTGAAATGTTTTTTTCCCGTGAGACAAATCCCGCTTAGGACCGGGACTGAGAAGCAGTATATAAATGAGGCCTTTGTCCTATTATGGAGTGGTGCTGTGAATTTATGATCCCTTGACAAGCAGCGAGTGATTATGTCTCTCTGGCCTCCTCTGTTAGGCCTCCCTACTACACCCTGCCGTTTGTGATCTCTGCTCATCCTGACCATGAAGCCATGACAATATTTATGACCTACTACTCCCCATCAGGGTTATTATGGCCCCATTGGAAACTGACCATTGAGTGTTTTCCCCATTGCCACACAGCAGTTGCAGTGTCATTCATCAACCACCATGAGTTGGCCCATATAAAGGGAATTACTTCAGGAGGGTATTTCTAAACAGTCCTCATTTTACAAATTTGCTCAAGTCTAATACCAAAACACATGGACTTGTATATGCAGAGATCCACTGCTGCTCAATGATTATATGGCAGCAACATATCTTGAAAGAGGCTTAATTACTAATTAGTCCACAGATATGTGTTTTTCAGGTATAAAATGTCCTTAATCCAACATCTTTGTCCTCTAAAACAACGTATGTTGATTCAGTGCAGCCTGCTTCTGTATCTATTTCAGTGCAATTTAACAATGGTCGTTAATATGTAACATGTACCACCAGCCTGTTCTAGTGTTTCGTCTCTTGCCAGCATCATGGACACAACACACAGCACCTCCAATTTGGCACCAGAATAAAGAGCTGTTTTTGTCTGAATGATTCTGCTTTATCAAACCAGAAACATGCCTTCCCCATTTCAAGTCAGACAAATCTGATTTGTGTTGAATTGATTGTTCAGTAGCCATCACCTTTAGCTTTATTATAGGGACTAAAACAAACAAACAGCTGTAGCTTCAGTAGAAGGCTGTAATTGAGGAGCTTGTGAACCATAACAAATGTACCACTATGCTAATATTCTCTTTGTCCTCTAAAAATCTACACCACAATTAACACACGTGTAAACATGATGGACAACACATCATAAAGACAGGGTAACAGAGCCACCTCCTGGCCAGACAAAGTGCTACAGGTACACAACCTGAACAAAGTCTCATGACCTCCAGCAGGTGGGGTGGGTGAACATTTTGGTTCTCTGCACTTTAGGGGGTGAAAAATTAAGAACAAATATTTATTTAATCATGTAACCAGCTCCCAAAATGGATCTCATTCACTATGAAGAAGCACTTGGATTGGAAGAGGATGAACAACTCAAATGACTTATGCAGGCATGCACTGAATGTGGGCATACAACTACAGAGGCAAATGTACTATTTTAATCTGTGAATAATGTTGAACAAAATGAACAGATTGAAAATAGGCACATCAATAATAAGATACACAGTAACATAGTTATCTATATTACCTAGACACAACAGAAATAATATCCATTAAACTGTTTGCTTTCCAATTCACTGGACATGATCCTGGTCATGCCTGTGATAACACCCACTAACCAGCCGTCTTCTCTCTCTGCCTCTCGACTCAGTCAATGAGTAACTTTCCAAGAGTTCAACACTGTGCTTTTAGCGTCTACGTATCCAGCCATTAATCTATATGAAATCATCATGTCTGCCTCAGTGCACCAACATCTTAACCCCGGGGCGATCTCTTGTCTACAGGTTGCTGCTTGTTCACAACTTCAGAGACACCAGCTCAGATCTGGTTAGACAAGCTCTGTCAGGTTACAAAAAAAGAAAGCAAAACAGTCCTCAGATTTCAGTGAACATGTGAATTTTTTTAGCTCTATGGTGTAATATGTTAGGCTACTGTTAAATTACCACTGTTTCAGATAGTCCCCTTCTCTAATCTGTCTTTCAATTTGGTATGTTTTATTTTTTTAAACGGGTCAGTCTATTTGGCTAATGCTACAGTTGTGTGACTGACTACTGACTAGAGTGTCTGATAAGATGACAAATAGTCTACTGGCTTGCGTAATTTCAACCTTTAGACTCTTGCCTTGTTGCCTTGTTTGAAACAACTGGGAATTTGGAACTGGGAAAAAATGATCTCCAACTGGGTAAAAACAATTTGAATGATCATCCAACTCAGAATTCTAACTCGGGAACTCATTCCTCTTTCTAGAGCTCCGACATTTTCCGACAGCAAGGTCACTGACATCACGATTTGACCTCGTATTTTTCCGACTTCCCAGTTGTTTTGAACGCAGCATAAGTCTCCTGTCATTGAGGTGACTCCATTCGTCACAAAAAGTCCCTGTTGTAGCATCCAGGTGAGCACAACCTGTACCAGTGTATTTCAGGGTAGGGATCGCTTTACTTTTGAGACAGACCCCAACAGAAAAAGGCCGGGCTAGTCAGATGACCACACAGAGAAAGTAAACAATAACGTCTTGTTTCCAATGAAATACAGTTGGGGGTTATTCACTTTCAGATGGAATCACCTCAGGAATGTATCTGTTGTACAAACAAAATAGGCAACCATTAGAGATGATATTGTAATGACCTAAATAGATCATGATTAAATGAATGTCCAGGACATAGGATCAAGCTCTCTGCGAAATACAGAGCAAAGTGATAAACGTGTCCTAATCACCACACAACAAAATAACATCAGAACACAAGCACATAACTGTCCAAGCAGGTCGCTACAATATTATTAATTGGGTGCATTTGTAAATTCTACGATTTCAGAGCATTCTAGACTGTGTGCCAGAGTGCAGATTAACTGAGGAATTTGCAAACGCGTAACAGCCGTTGAATATGACCTGCATCAGTAAAATGTCAGCAAAAAAAACAATTTAATTGTTGCTAACACATTCTGAACACACTGCTGCATTGCATGACTGAGCGTTGCAAAATAAATGTACACATACATGTTAACGAGACTGTGTAGCCAGACGCTAAAATATAACTATTTTTGAAGCTTAATGCACTGCAAGTCCCGCCGCTCCCATCTCCTCATTGGTTTTTAGAAGCATACAACCACATGGTTGATTGAACACAAAGCTTTTACTATCTCATCCTGGAATATACAAGGTCAGAGGTCACCTGTCTTTGGCCTAAACAGCAGGAACCCAGACTTCCTCACATAAATTGGAAATACAGACATTGTCATCCTACAAGAAACATGGCACAGAGGAGACAGACCCACCGGTTGCCCTCTAGGTTACAGAGAGCTAGTAGTCCCATCCACCATACTACCAGGTGTGAAAAAAGGGAAGAGACTCTGGGGGTATGCTAATTTGATATAGAGCAGACCTAACCCTCTCTATTAAATTAGTCAAAACAGGAACATTTTACATAAGAGAAAAATGTCCTTGTGTGCGCTACATATCTCTCCCTCCAATAGAATCCCCATACTTTAACGATGACAGCTTCTCCATCCTAGGCCCAGGGACATGTACTCGTCTGTGGCAACCTAAATGCCAGAACTGGACAAAAACCTGATGCTCTCAGCAAACAGGGGGACAAACACCTACCTGGAGGTGACAGCATTCTGTCCCAAATATGCCCCCCAAGACACAACCAACAAAAACAGGTCACAACTCCTGCAGCTCAGTCACATGCTGGGTCTGTACGTAGCCAAAGGTAGGCTTCGAGGGGACTTACAGTAGGTACACCTATAGCTCATCCTTTGGCAGCACTACTGTAGATTACTTTATCACTGACCTCAACCCAGAGTCTCTCAGTGTTCACAGTCAGCCCACTGACACTCCTATCAGATCACAGCAAAATCACAGTCTACTTGAACAGAGCAATATTCAATCATGAGGCATCAAAGCCAAAGGAAATGCATAATGTTAAGAAATGCTATAGATGGAAGGAAAGTAGTGTAGAAACCCACAAAAAAATGAGGCAACAACAAATCCTGTCCTTTTTATACAACTTCCTGGACAAAATGTTTCACTGTAATAGCGAAGGTAGAAACTTGGCAGTAGAAAACCTAAACAGTATAAACAGAAAACAGGTTTTAAGACATTTTTACAAAACTGAAATACCTTATTTTCCAAATGCACTGTATTTGACCTCTCAGCTTCCCAATCAAATTAAAACGTTTCAAGCAGACAACCTAAGAAAATTAACAACAATGACAAATGGTTTGATGAAGAATGCAAAGATCTAAGAAAGAAACTGAGAAACCTATACAACCAAGAACATAGAGACCCAGAATACCAATACAGAAATAAATATAAGGTACAGCATATCAGAAATCAGCTCAATGGAACTGAAGAATCCATAGAATCTAACCACTTCTAGGAAAATGGGGACACACTAAACCAACAACAACACAAAGATTTGTGTCTGGAAATGTATGGATATACTACTTCTCCAATCTTTTTGGCTCTATAACAAAGAACAAAGAACAAACAGCAAAAACATATACAGTACCAGTCAAAAGTTTGGCCACACCTACTCATTCAAGGGTTTTTCTTTATTTTTACTATTTTCTACATTGTAGAATGTGAAGACATCAAAACTATGAAATAACACATATGGAATCCTGTAGTAACCAAAAAAGCGTTAACCTCTTGAAACTAGGGGGCACTATTTTTATTTTTGGAAAAATAACGTTCCCAAAGTAAACGGCCTATTTCTCAGGACCAGATGCTAGAATATGCATATAATTGGCAGCTTAGGATAGAAAACTGTCAAAATATTGTCTGTGAGTACAACATAACTGATATTGCAGGCAAAACCCTGAAACCAATCAGGAAGTGCCTCTTATTTTGAAACCGTTGTGTTTCTATGCATCCCTATTGGCCATTGAAAGGGATATCAACCAGATTCCTTTTTCTACGTATTCCCTAAGGTGTCTACAGCCATTAGACGTAGTTTCACGCCTTTATGCTGAAGAATGAGCGTAAACGACTACATTGCGTAAGTGGCCAGCTGAGGGCTCTGAGTGATTATTGCGTAAAAGACAGAGGTAGTCATTTTTCCTTTCGCTCCTTCTGAAAAGCCAATTGTCCCGGTTGATAAATTATCGAATAGATATTTGAAAAACACCTTGAGGATTGATTCTAAAAAACATTTGCCATGTTTCTGTCGATATTATGGATATAATTTTGATTTTTTTTCGCCGTTGTCGTGACCGCTATTCCCGGTGGATTTCTCAACATAACGTGACCAACAAACGGAGGTATTTTGGGTATAAAAATAATCTTTATGGAACAAAAGGAACATTTGCTGTCTAACTGGGAGTCCCGTGAGTGAAAACATCCGAAGATCATCAAATGTAAACGATTAATTTGAATGCTTTTCTGATTTTCGTGACCAAGCTTCCTGCTGCTAGCTGAACATAATTCTATGCAAGGCTATCGATAAATTTACACAAACGCTTGTCTTGCTTTGGCTGTAAAGCATAATTTCAAAATCTGAGATGACAGGGTGATTAACAAAAGGCTAAGCTGGGTTTTGCTATATTTCACTTGGGATTTCATGAATATGAATATTTTCTAGTAATATTTTTTGACCGTTGCGCTATGCTAATTAGTGTAGTTGATGACAATTCTCCCAGATCCGGGATGGGTAGTTCCAAGAGGTTCCAAAATATATTTTAGATTTGAGATTCTTCAAATAGCCACCCCTTGCCTTGATGACAGCTTTGCACACTCTTGGCATCCTTTCAACCAGCTTCATGAGGTAGTCACCTGGAATGCATTTCAATGAACAGGTGTGCCCTGTTAAAAGTTAGTTTGTGGAATTTCTTTCTTTCTTAATGCATTTGAGCCAATCAGTTGTGTTGTGACAAGGTAGGGGTGGTATCCAGAAGATAGTCCTAATTGGTAAAAGGCCAAGTCCATATTATGGCAAGAACAACTCAAATAAGCAAAGTGAAATGACAGTTCATCATTACTTTAAGACATGAAGGTCAGTCAATCCAGAACATTTCTTGAACTTCAAGTGCAATCGCAAAAACCATCAAGCGTTATAATGAACCTTGCTCTCATGAGGACGCCACAGGAAAGGAAGACCCAGAGTTACCGCTGCTGCAAAGGATAAGTTCATTAGAGTTACCAGCCTCAGAAATTGCAGCCCAAATAAATGCTTCAGACTTCAAGTAACAGACACATCTCAATATCAACTGTGGTCAAATTGCTGTAAAGAAACCACTTCTAAAGGACACCAATAATAAGAAGAGACTTGCTTGGGTCAAGAAACACAAGCAATGAACATCTGATTTGTCCTTTGGTCTGAGTCCAAATTTGAGATTTTTGGTTCCAACCACCGTGTCTTTGTGAGAATTAGAGTAGGTGAACGGGTGATCTCCGCACATGTAGTTCCCACCGTGAAGCATGGAGGAGGAGGTGTGATGGTGCTTTGCTGGTGACACGGTCTGTGATTTATTTAGAATTCAAGGAACACTTAACCAGCATGGCGACCACAGCATTCTGCAGCGATAACACATCTGGTTTGCACTTAGTGGGACTATCATTTGTTTTTCAACACCTCCAGGCTGTGTAAGGGCTATTTGACCAAGAAGGAGAGTGATGGAGTGCTGCACCAAATGACCTGTCCTCCACAATCACCTGACCTCAACCCAATTGAGATGGTTTGGGGATGAGTTGGACCGTGGAGGGAAAGAAAAGCAGCCAACAAGTGCTCAGCATATGTGGGAACTCCTGTAAGACTGTTGTAAAAGCATTCCATGTGAAGCTGGTTGAGAGAATTACAAGAGTGTGCAAAGCTGTCATCAAGGCAAAGGGTGGCTACTTTGAAGAATCTCAAAAATCAAATATATTTTGATTTGATTAACACTTTTATGGTTACTACATGATTCTATGTGCTATTCCGTAGTTTGATGTCTTCACTATTATTCTACAATGTAGAAAATAGTGACAATAAAGAAAAACCCTTGAATGAGTAGGTAATTCTATCCAAGATGGCGTAGCAGTCAGAAGTCTTTGTCCTTCGTCTTGTCGTGTCCCTTGTATATATATTTTTATATATTTTTCTTCGCATATCCTTTTTACATTTTTCTAAACCTCAACTTCAAAATACTCTCCTGCAACGCACCTCACCCAATGTGGTGTGGATAGTTTTTTTCTAAAGTATTTTTTTTAACCTCGGAACCGGAATCCCCCAACACTAGCTAGTGGTCAGCAATCCACTGCCAGCGGTCATCAGCTAAACCTTTAACTCGGAAAGCTCTGTCCAGTTTGTACAACGCAACTCAAACCAGAGCATACCGGACCTATTATCTCTCCATATCCCCAGATTCCTACCACAAGCTCGGAACCGTTCACCTGGATCATCGCAGCTAGCTAGCTGCAATCTGAGTGACTACTCCTGGTTAACGTCTGTCCCGAAGCAAGCACCAATTAGCCTGAAGCTAGGCCCATTCTCCCGGCTAGCTGAAGAGGCCCATCAGCCACTCCTGGGGTACAATACCCGGACCCCTTCTACTTGGTTTAATCCATGTTAACATTAGAAGCCTCCTCCCTAAGTTTGTTTTATTCACTGCTTTAGCACACCTGGATGTCCTAGCCGTGTCTGAATCCTGGCTTAGGAAGACCACCAAAAACCCTGAAATTTCCATCCCTAACTATAACATTTTCCAACAAGATAGAACTGCCAAAGGGGGCGGAGTTGCAATCTACTGTAGAGATAGCCTGCAGAGTTCTGTCTTACTATCCAGGTCTGTACCCAAACAATTCAAGCTTCTACTTTTAAAAATCCACATATCCAGAAACAAGTCTCTCACCATGCCTCTTGCTATAGACCACCCTCTGCCCCCAGCTGTGCCCTGGACACCATATGTGAATTGATTGCCCCCCCCCCCCACCTACCTATCTTCAGAGCTTATTTTCTTTAAAAAAAAGGTTGAGTTGCCACAAATACAATCTAGACACCGTTGCCTTAGAGTACACAAAAACTATACATACCTCAGCCTAAACATCAGTGCCACAAGTAACTTCCACAAAGCTATGAAAGATCTGAGAGACAAGGTAAGAAGGGCCTTTTACGCCATCAAAAGGGACATAAAATTCAACAGATTAGGATCTGGCTAAAAATACATGAATCAGTTATAGAACCCATTGCCCTTTATGGTTGTGAGGTCTAGGGTATGATCACCACCCAATAATTTACTAAATGGGACAAAAACCAAGTTGAAACTCTGCATGCAGAATTCTGCAAAATATCCTCAGTGTACAACGTAAAACACCAAATAAAGCATGCAGAACAAAATTAGGCTGATACCTGCTCATTACCAAATACAAAAATGAGCCGTTAAATTCTACAACCACCTAAAAGGAAGTGATTCCCAAACCTTCCTTAACAAAGCCATCACCTACAGAAGAGTTCTCTAAGCAAACATGACCCACAGAGCCCCAGGACAGCAACACAATTAGACACAACCAAATCATGAAAAAAACTAAAATAGAATTACTTGACACAGTGGAAACAAAAAAAACAGAGCAAACTAGAATGTTATTTGGCCCTAAACAGAGAGTACACAGTGGCAGAATATCTGACCACTGTGGCTGAACCAAAACTAAGGAATGTTTTGACTATGTGAGTATAGCCTTGCTATTGAGAGAGGCTGCCATAGGCAGACCTGGCTCTCAAAAGAAAGGCTATGTGCACACTGTCCACAAAATGAGGTGGAAACTGAGCTGCACTTCCTAACCTCCTACCAAATGTATGACCATATTAGAGACAAATATTTCCCTCAGATTACACAGACACAGAAAGAATTAAAAAAACAAATCCAATTTTGAGAAACTCCCATATCTATTGGATTAAATACCACAGTGTGCAATCACAGCAGCAATATTTGTGACCTGTTGCCACAAGAAAAGGGCAAACTGTCACACCCTGATCTGTTTCACCTGTCCTCGTTATTGTCTCCACCCCTTCCAGGTGTTGCTTGTTTTCCCCAGTATGTTTTCCCCAGTTTCCTGTCTCTCTTCGCCAGTTCGTCTTGTATGTCCAAGCCTATCAGTGGTTTTCCCGTGTTGCCTTTTCTAGTCCTCCCGGTTTTGACCCTTGCTTGTTCTGTTTATTTGTATTTTTAAAGAAATGTTATTTGATTTAGTTTATGAATGTATTTTTTGGTAGTTTATTTTGTTTTTTGTATTTTGTTAAATCTTTGGGAATCTTGTTTCCATCCCGCAAAGTAGGTGGTGAGATGCACATTCAATTGCACGATCACCAATATACCACAGAAGAAGAAGACTGAAGGAGGAGAGACTACTAGAAACTAACTAGGTTTCCCCTTTTATCTGTTGATTAATTGTCAGAGTAGAGAACACATGATTTTGTGTGACTCAAAATGGGTTGATATTCTACAAATATCCAGGGATCTTGTACAGTTCAGGTAAAATATCAACCTAATGTTTATATACTAGGACAAATTAGCTAGTAACAGCAAGCTAGCTAGCTAAATGTCCATGAATGTTTCATGTGTTTCGAACTGTCCCAGAATTAATATAGTTGGTTTAGTGTTTGTTTTGATATTTCAACCTGCGTGTCCTGATTGCGTCCAGATGGACAAAATCAACATACGTGTGATGGCGCGTGCCCGTTGAAGTCAGCATGTTATAGTCACCAATGCTCTAGATAACATGAAAACAGCCTAACCAGCTCTGCTAGGGCGAGTAAAATGGTCGGTGAGGTTCTCTCTCATTTCTGTCTCGAAGTAGCTAGCAAGCTAGCCAACTTTAGCCAGTTAGCTTGGGTGCTTGACTGCCATTGTGAGGTCAGAACATTCTGATCAACCCTACTCCTCGGCCAGAGCGTCCAGTGTGCGCTCTGAATGCTCCAAGCACGAAATGCTCTGAATTTACAAAAGCCCAGAGTGCACTCTGAGCGCACTCTGGCACTCCAGAGTGAATTTACAAGCACACCCATAGTAAAAAACATTTTGAATCTTAGAATGTCAAAATATCAATAGAACTTGGTTTCCACAGGAACAATAGCAGACAGAATGTTCAGAAATAATTTGAATCACAACAAAACAATATAGTTCTCCCACCAGAATATTCTTATGTCATAAGGGCCTTCATCCATAGAACATCGTTGCCTCAGGAATGATGCCAAACAGAATGTTCAGAAATCACTTGAATTACAACAAAACCAAATGATCATTCACCACCTACTCTTGACAGAAAGTGACATGATTCAATTCCAAAAAGACCAACTTCTTCCTGGCAGAATAACTGGTGGCCTCTCTCCAGGTGAGACCTAGTTATATCTTGAACTTAATTGGTAGTTGTTCAAGTGAACGTAGCTTGCTTGGTAACCAAAATGTTGTGCTGTAAATTCAGGGAGAAACTTTCACACTGAGCTCAGACGTCAGTTCATCGTCTAGTTTTGATTTACATTTGGTTGAGTTGTCAACTAACAAGAATTCCTTGTGAAATCAACAAAAAATGTCACCATGTTATCGGATTTAGGTTCAAGTTTGGTGAAAAAAAGACAAAATTCCCTTTTGGTGAAATGACTTCGAAACAACGTTGATTCAACCAGTTGTTGCCCAGTGGTTGTTGACATTCCATATTCATCTCTGTCTAGTGTGTGACATAAGACAAATGAGCTCCTCAGCCATGCTGGACACCACTTCCACGCAGATGCAGGCTCCATACATGTGGCCTCAGCAGCCCAAGGGGTCATGGGTCCACAGTCATGCCCAGGTGTACTACCCACAGACATGGACAGGGAGGACCCAGGGCTACCTATCCCATTCTGCCACCCAGGCCCAACGGGTGTCTGCCCAGTACATGCACAGTGCGCTCTACTGGCTGCCTCAACACCAGCTACACCAAGACCAGCGTGCCACACAGTGGAGGCCTGAGTCAAACAGGATGGCCTACCAGGCTAGAGTCCCCTGGTCCTACAGGCAACACCTCACAGGAGGGCCCATGGATGCTAGGATGTACCCTATCTTCTCCACAGAGCCACAACAAGCCCCCACTGGCCTCCTCCCTCAGGCCGGAGACAGCAGCACTCACCTGGCCCCTCACCATCAGCTTGGAGGTCACTTCCAGGCAGGCTCCAACCACCCTCTGTTCGAGTTCCAGAGCTATAGCCTCAGGGCTGCAAGAGTCTCCCAGGCCTCTCTGACCCAGGTCACCGGCCCCAGCCTGTCCCTGCAGGGGTTAGGAGATAGTTCCCTGCCTGCAGTCACCTCTCTGGAGGAGGCTATGAAGATTTTCCACTGTGAGTCTGAGGAGGAACCCAGCCAGCAGGCTGAGGTTGGGCTGAGTGTTCTGGTGCCACAGGGAGTGTTGTCCAGCCCCGCCCAAGAGGATTCAGGCAGGGGTCAGTGTCCCTCCACCCTGGATCACTCCCTGGACCAGGAGGACCTAGAGGCCTGTATGCAGCGCCTGCTGAAGTCGCAGGGATCAGAGGGGTCTGTGGGCATAACCGCAGCAGGGGAGTCTGGCATGGAGTTCTTCTATGAGGTAGACAGCCTGGGCAGCCTGTGTGACCTCCAGTTGTTTGGACAGTGTGTGTCTAGCAGCAACACAGAGGAGGGCAGTGCCAACAACATGGATAACTGAAATAACCACATCTTTTAGCCTTATTTTCATGTTCATTCATTATTATTGTTTTATTACCAAAGCATTATCATTAAAAATGGATTGTTGAAAAATCTTAAGGACTCATGACTGCTTCATTACTGAACTACCAAGTACTCTAGATGATATATATGTGTGAAAATGTTCTGCACATTGTCACAATCAAAAGATGTAGAGATGAGGGCCATTAAGAGGGAGCAATGAGTCATAGCAGTGTGTGTTATTCTCATGAGAGGCATAGAGAGTCAAATCCATTTAAATGCTCTACTTACTTATTCATCAAACACTACAAGGGTGGCACAGTGCAATTATAGGGAGTGTACTTGGATAACAAGCTACTGTGTAGAAAGGGTACAGTGAAGGAACATAATAGAATGCCATGATAAGTGAGGCGGAAGATTGCTGTTACTCAATCTTCCCCAGATTGAGTAACGGAGGTTCCACACCACTGAGGCTTTTGTAGGATCACGCAGCAACAGGTGACACACACAGACACACACAACCCCCTCACCCACCCACACACACACACACACACACACACACCAAAGCCTCTGATTACACAGAACTCACCACTAAACCAGGGCAATTACAAGGCTCACCGGAGCTCAGCTCAGGAGGGCTTCAGACTCGGGTCTCAAGAGGCCTAGCCCTGCAGGCGTCAACATCAAGGATGGAACGTAGGTTTAGGAGAGTGATGAAAATTTAAAATGGTCTGAGGAATTAGCCAACAGCCTGGAAAGGCAGGTATGTTCCCCCCTCCTCACCCCACTCCCCTCCCACTAACCCACCTGCCTGGCCTGCGATCCCCCCCGAGGGCAGTTCCCATGGATGATGCCAAGTTGAGAATGCTCTGTAGGGTCTGGGGGAGAGGCAGGCAGGAATGATAAGAATAAAGCCGGCTGCAGATAGAGACATGTCCATTCTGCCTGGCAGTGAAGATGGCCATCATTCTTTCATTCACACATTTACAGGGGCACGTGGGTGGGTGCGCGCACACACACACACACACACACACACACACACAC
Source organism: Oncorhynchus mykiss (assembly GCF_057628025.1). Taxonomy (NCBI): domain Eukaryota; kingdom Metazoa; phylum Chordata; class Actinopteri; order Salmoniformes; family Salmonidae; genus Oncorhynchus; species Oncorhynchus mykiss. The sequence continues at coordinate 33,207,995 of NC_143033.1, read as the reverse complement.
ACACACACACACACACACACACACTTGTATTGACACTGTTGTTTTATTAGAGAATATAGCTTATGGACATGTTTAAACATACCAGCTACAGTAAGTCGATAGCAAAGGAAAATACAAATGGCATTCCACAGATAATGTCAACATTATTTTTTACTCGGGGCCATGAATGTGCATATGCAAAGTAGAAAAGCTACACTATTAAGGGAAAAACATGACATGGAGTCTATATTTAACATAAAGGAACAAAGTGATTTATATGAGCTCATGGTTCTCTATACAGTATACATATTTACATTAAAACTTTCCTTCTCTGACAAGATACCAAAGTAATGAAGGGCGTTAACAGGGGCTTTGAGAGGCCCAAATAACCAAATAATCATAACATCTGGAAATGAATGATCAATCACAGACTGCCATAAAAATAAGACACAATCAAAATAGTATGTACAAAAAAAACTAATACAACTGCTGGTCTCTTTAGCTCGAGACACCTCTCCCATCACATCCAAGGGGAAGGGAATAGAAGAGATCCCTGACTGTTTTTAATTCCAGGACAGTTCTGTACGATGCAGTCACAGCGTGACTCCCTCCTCTGGACAGTCATTTCCTTCACGCTCCGTCAGTTTCAAGATTACAACCTTTCTCTGGAGACACTTGGCCAACGAGCTTGGCTGACAATCCAGAAGCTTTGGGTAGTCCTCTGGTGCTGGCTGCAGTGTGTAATGGGGGATAGAGTCCTGTGGTACTTCCTCTGGTAGGGTTATGGAGTCCTGTGGTACTTCTTGTGATACCTCCACCCCCTGGGCTAGCAGCATGCTGGTGATATCTGTGTAGCCTCCTCTCACAGCCAGGTGAAGAGGGGTGAGGCCCTGCTCGTCTGACAGACTGGCACCCTCAGGGCAGTGGACCAGAAGCTCTTTGAAGACCTCACAGTGCCCCCCTTCTGCAGCCAGGTGGCAGGGGGTACGCAGGTTTTGGTTGGTGCAGTAGGGGTCTGCCCCTTCCTCGATCAGCATCTTCACTGTGGGCAGGTGGCCACGCTGAGCAGCGAGGTGAAGGGCGGTATGACCCTGGGTGGTCCGGGCCTGGATATCGGCATCATGCTTGACTAAGAGGCGAGAGGTGCTGGTGTGGCCCGTCTCAGCCGCCACATGCAGGGGGGTGTGGAGGCCCGTGGAGGTCACGTGGACGTCTGCCCCCAGCTCTATCAGGATCCTTGCCACCCTATACTGCCCCCTATGGGAGGCCATGTGCAGCGGGGTGCGGCCATCAGTGGTCTGCCCATCTACGTCCGCCCCGGCCTGCTTCACCAGCAATTTGACGATGCCCAGGTGGCCCTGCCAGGCAGCCAAGTGAAGCACCGTCCAGTCATCTCTGCCCTTCACGTGGACGTCTGCCCCGCGGCTTAGCAGCACCCTGACCACGTTCTCCTGGCCATGCTGGCAGGCGATGTGTGCAGGTGTACGTCCCTGGGCGTCCGTCTCATTGATGGAGGCGCCGCGGTCCAGCAGAAGGCGGGTGATGGCCTCGTCCCCGTTCTGAGCAGCACAGTGCAGGGCTGTGTATTGGTCCTCGTCCCGGGCGTTGGCGTTGGTGCTCCGGCGGCCCAGCAGCAGCTCGGCCAGGCCCTTCAGGTGCTTCTCGGTGGCCAGGTGAAGGGGGGTGGAGCCGTGGGCATTGGCCAGGTTGGTGTTGGCATGGTTGAGGAGCAGGAACTTGACTGCCTCCTCGTTGGCCTGCGTGACAGCGTGGTGGAGCAGGCTGTAGCCGCCCTCCAATAGGAGGTCCACGTCCTGAGGCTGCAGGATCTTCATCAGCTTGGACATGTCTTTGGTACGGATGGCGTCACACAGCTTCCTCCTCTGCACCTCCCCAGAGTCTAAACAACAAGGAGATAGAAGACACAGTATAGAGTCAGGGACAAAACCACAAAGAAATTATCCTAAAGTTAAAAGAGACACTTTGCATGCTCCAGAAGTCATTCAGAACTGTACTACTTATATGTAGGATATAACACCATGAGAAACAAGAATTCATGTCATCTGTTAAAGGAAACCATAGACAATGCCAAGACACAACCATTCTTACCACAGGTATTCTCTTTCTCAAAGGAGAGGGTAATGGAGTCTTGAGAGGAGAAGGCAGAGTCTACAGAGGAGATTCCTGACAGTCTCTTGCTGGTGTTGTCTTTGCTGGGACAGCAGTCCTCCTTCACATGGTCAAAGCTCCGAGATATCCCAGAGTCTACCTGGCTCAGCAGCTCTGATAGGCTGTAGTCTTTCTCTGGCAACATGGCAGACTTGGGCCTGACTGGCTTCTGCTCTTTATTCTGTTGGAGACACAGCTATGTTAGAAATACAATAACAAACCCCTTGACTCTTTGACAACCTTTATGTTGACATGTTGTTAAAACATCAAGTTATGTAGCTATGTACACTACCATCCAAAAGTTTGGGGTCACTTAGAAATGTCCTTGTTTTTTTGGCCATTAAAATAACATCAGATTGATCAGAAATACACTGTAGACATTGTTAAGCTGCCAGTTGAGTACTTGTGAGGCGTCTGTTTCGCAAACTAGACACTAATGTACTTTTCTCTTGCTCAGTTGTGCACCGGGGCCTCCCACTCCTCTTTCTATTCTGTTTAGAGCCAGTTTGCGCTGTTCTGTGAAGGGAGTAGTACACAGCGTTGTATGAGATCTTCAGTTTCTTGCCAATTTCTCGCATGGAATAGCCTTCATTTCTCAGAACAAGAATTGACTGACTAGTTTCAGAAGAAAGGTCTTTGTTTCTGGCCATTTTGAGCCTGTAATCGAACCCACAAATGCTGATGCTCCAGATTCTCAACTAGTCTAAAGAAGGCCAGTTTTATTGCTTCTTTAATCAGAACAACAGTTTTCAGCTGTGCTAACATAATTGCAAAAGGGTTTTCTAATGATCAATTAGCCTTTTAAAATGATAAACTTGGATTAGCTAACACAATGTGCCATTGGAACACAGGAGTGATGGTTGCTAATAATGGGCCTCTGTACGCCTATGTAGATATTCCATTAAAAATAAGCCATTTCGAGCTACAACAGTCATTTACAAGCAGGGCAATATAAGTTAATGGTATGTGTGGTTCTACCTGGTCAGTGGTTAGTCCATTGCAATGGTTATTCTCAGGCATAGGAGTTTGGTTCTTGGACTCCTCTTGGGGTTTAGAACACAGCTCCTCGGCTTCTGATGTGATTTCTGCAGACAGAAGACAACAAAGGTCAGGTTTGATGTACAGAATAGCATCCCATGGTTTACATTTCACCATTTCAGAAAAATATATGTACAGTACATCATGACTTTGTGTATGTATTACTACACTTGAATTGTGTTCTTCCTGCTTTCAAGCCTCAAGATAAACACAAACACCTATCCCTTACAGGCATAGGCCCCATTGGATGTCTACTCACCCTGGAAGCTGGGTCTGGCATCAGGTAAGGGGGCCCAGCAGCGCTGCATGAGGCTCAGGAACCCCGTGCAGGCTTGGGGTCGACTCCGGGGCACAACATTGAGATCGGGACGCACCCCTCTCACCACCTTCACCATGATCTGCAGGATGTTGTTCTCCCCTGGAGGAAATAGAGGACATAAAGACAACACAATATTTAAGACACATTGATACACTTCATTCATTTCTCTACTGTTCATATGATAACTCAGTACAAAAGGTGTACCAGGCCCCATTATTCAAAAGACAAATTAGAGCCTGGATCATATCAATGAATTATGCCTTGATTGTGTGCTGGTGAAAGTATGGAAAAGCAACATAAACAAATGTCTGGGTAGGACCAATTCAAGTATGTACCCCTCGTTATTATAATCTTTCTGTATGCTCAGATAAGGAAGGCATATAGATGTTTTGTTAGAGTGGTTGAGTTAAATGCCGGAAGACACATTTCAGTTGAAGGCATTCAGTTGTACAACTGACTAGGTATCCCCTTTCCTTTCTCTGGAAAAATGTCTCAGACTTTCTTGGTCATGGTATCTTTGTTATTAGGCATTGGGATCAGCCAGAAAGCCAGTCAATGATTCAAAGCAAACAGAAGCAGTGGAGTTAAGCTCAGATCACCCTGGCTTCTTTTGTAGCTTTAATACCGTTCAATAGAAGGATGAGGAACATGGGAGGAGGAGAGTGCTTTTCTAGGGCTTCATTATTGACGGACACAGGTGCCGATGCCAAGGATGTCAATGCCCTGAACAACAGCTTTCAATTCAAAGGATATGCCTGGGGAATACACCTGTCAGCCTGCCTCCCTGGAATTCACCAGGTAAACACTCAACTGTGACTAAATGTCTGTTACCTTCACTTAGTGAGACGCAGGACGAACTAACAGTGGTGGTCATGTCACAAGGAGTCTATACGCTTAATCACGGTCCAGGAACCAGGCCTTTTGAGTTTAAGAAAGACTGGGAGTGAATCTTATAAGACAAACCCTAAACGACCACAACATGTCTCACACCAATCCTCAACCCATCCATACATTTCCTCAACATGTCTCACCTTGGTAAGGTTTCTTCTGTGTGAGAATTCCCCAGATGACTATCGAAAAGCTGTAACAGGAAGGGAACAACAGGTCAGTAGCAAGCAACACTGATAAAGGTGTTCAATGATTGAACTCACTATGTGTTGTCCAAGCATAATTTATAACTGATTAATATACATCCATTTCATATTCATAGTGATTAAAACCAATGTTGTGAAAACAAACAATGGAAGGGAGAATTGAAGAAAAAAAACATGACTAAGCATTAAACAGACAACGTTGCACTCCTCTGACAGACAAGGACAGAGAGAAGTGAAGGTGAAGAGGCTCACCTGTAGACGTCATGCTTAGTGTCTGATACCCTGTCCTTCTCGACGATGCTCTCCGGCGGCAGATAGGCGATAGTGCCACAGAACCCATCACGGCTGATTTCATCTACTCTGGATAGGCCGTTCCATCGGGCCAGACCAAAATCTGATATCTGAAGGGGAGATTGGAGATACAGAATATATCTTATTAAGACAAGAACCTACTTGACCTCTCCCTTTCCCATTTGTTGTCATGGCTATGGCTACCGATAACTAACTTTACCCTCAAGCTGATGGCTGAGCCCTTATTGTATTCTATGCATGCAGAGCCCTGATGAGGGTAGAGGCAGCCACGTCCTGTCCCAGTCTGAGGGTGCTTCCCAGCCACGTCCTGTCCTAGCCTGTGGGTGCTCTACTTACCTCTCGTGTCAGGAGTTGAGGCCCTGTTTGACTGTGAGTTACATGTGTGGGCGAGCAGCTGAACACACACTCAGTCAGTGTTGGCAGAGTACTGTACTCAGCCTGTTAAGACAGGCCCAGGCTCCTTGTTTACATCAAGGTATTAAAACAGATGAGGTTCCCACCCATTTCTCCTCCACCTCCATTAGTCATCCAGTGGGAGGTAGGAGAGCAGGTGGGCTGGGAGGGAGACACCTTTCTGCCCGTAGCATGTGTGTGCAGCAGGGCGGCCGTTTAAATTAAAATGAAAGTGGAAAAAAGATTTCCTCCCTCTATACATCTCAGCTGAAATTCACACCTGAGCAAATCCTATTAAAGGACATACCACATGAAAGCTCTTGAGTTTGGGCTGTTGTTTTAAAGACTCACTCTGTAGTAGAAATTACATAATTTGGGTGAAAGTTTGCTAAATGCACACTTTAAGGTAAAATCAGACTTTTCTATTGGACAGTGTATTGATTTGACATATTTATGTCTCAAATGTACAAGGACTGCCCACACAGTGCCCTGTACGAACTCCAACGAACACACCAAGTAACTGTTGTGTCTCACCTTGACGTGGTAGTGTGCGTCCAGTAGGATGTTGGCAGGTTTAAGGTCCAGGTGCAGGAGGGGTGGGCTCATGCAGTGCAGGAAGTTCATGCCCACCGCCGTCTCGTGGATGATCCTGAAGCGCAGCTCCCAGGGCAGAGGCTCAGCAGCCAGCAGGGTCTCCAGGGAGCCTGTCTCCATGTACTCCATCACCAGGCCCTGGGGGTCCCCACAGATCCCATACACTGGCAGGATGTAGCGGAACTTAGCCGCCTCCATCTTCTTAGCCTCCTCCAGCAGCTCTGCTCGCTCCCTACAGAGGACATGCTTGTCTGTTAACTTAGACTTCATCACACCAAGTGGACATAAAGCCCTCGTATAGCTGTCTGTTTAGACTGAACTACATAACTCATTCACATAACAGTGATTTTAAATGTAGCTGTCTTCATAAATCTGCCCATCCATCCACGTCCCTCGATCCACAACAAATTCGTAAAATGCTGCTATTTTATCTTACTTACACAGGTATTCAAAGGCTTGTTAAAATAGCAGCACTTGAAAAACCTTTTACCATCAACCCAAATTACACGAGGGAATACAAGGAGACAGCAAACTGAGACGCATGAGCTTTCCTATGCATTAACCTGTCTCTCTGACAGGTTAAATCAGTGAACCCCTGCAGACATGACGCATTTATGGGACAGAGATTCTCCAAGTATGACAGCCAGGCAGATCTGTCCCAGCGACATTCCTCAGAATCCATCTCGGTTCGGTTATGAACACAACAGACCTCTTGTTCTCTGTGCTCGTTGCTCAACCTTCGAACAATGATCTATGTATTACCTTTATCAGTGTTAGCCCGACTAGGCTAGCAGACTCAAACAGAGCCGTGTAGCCCATCACCACTGACCTCAGTATAGAGATCTAAAGAGAGGTGGCTTTGAAAAAAAACTTGGATAAACTGCTTAATCTCGTGAATAATGTGTGTGTATACGGTAGTGTCTTCACTACAAAGGCAATGAGCAACAACTTGGGATTTCAAAGGATTCATTCAATATTAAATCAGCATGCTGATAAGATCTTAAAAAGTAAAAAGCTAAATAAACAATGTAGTGTAGTCTCTCTGTCACTAAGGCGACCATTTTTTATGTTTCGAGGGGGACAATTCCATGGGAATGAATTACGCCGAGACTCAATATACCAAACAAAAAACATTGATTTCAAAGTTTTAAAAAAAACATACAACTCTATGCACAACCACTACTTTTAACAATTTCCACTGAAAAGTTTACAAAAACACATTTACAAGAAGAACTGTGCAGATACAAGTTTTGTAACAGAAAACTGAGGGAGATTTACCGTAAATCTGTTACCAAACTTTTCCGTATGTAAAGTTTTTCCAGTAAATGTTTCAAAAAAAAAATTATTTACTGTGTACATTGTTCAAAGTGTCATGGTTTGTTAAACTTTGAAATCAATGTTTTTTGTTTGACATACATTTTGAAGTGAAAAATTGGAGTCACAGAGTAATTCCGATATCGTGGAATTGCCAAGGGGTATATTACCAAATCATTCAAGTTCAATAAAAGTGTAAGCCATTTCATTAAATAAATCTGACAAGCATGACAAATCTGTGCAAATGTGTGGAGTTGGGAGAGTGTTTTACACAAGAGACTTCTCTGTTTCCATCTACACGGCACCAGTGTCTAACTCACACCAACTCCTCACGCCGACCCCCCACAAAAATATTAAAAAATACACTAATACTACCACTCGCACTTTACTTTCCCCCCCTTACTAGCTCTGACCTTGCTGATAGCTTTGAGGAAAAATGTACTTACAATGACTGTGATATGTGGTTGTCCCACCTAGCTATTTTAAGAGGAATGCACTAATTGTTAATTGCTCTGGATTAGATTGCCTGCTAAATTACTGAAATCTAAAAATCTAAAATGTAAATTTCAGGCGGTCATTTCAATCAGCTCTTACACTAAAATGGCATTATCATGATTTTCACAGTATTATTCCAACATCATGGTGTGGAAATATATATAAAACAAGTTTTTGAGACAGGTGGTTCCACCCCAAAGTGCTGCATGTCATGATGACACTCACATGTCTCCATCAATGAGAGAAGTTTTGAAAGACAAGATGGCGGCATACACATTGTTGGATTACTTCATGGAGCTGGACACTGACATTTTAGAAGGTACATGTTTGGCCGAATCCAGAACAAAGGTAGTATCCCCAAGTTAAGGGTTTTATATATATTTCAACACTGAGGTTGGAATAATACTGTGAAATTGTGAAAATTATGATAATGGCATTTTAAGAGCTGTTTAAAAAGACTGCCTGAAATTTCAACCAGTTTTGGTGGGATAGAGTTTTGGCCTGCATGGTGATATCACCAGGCAGTAAATTAGTTAGACTAATAAGAAAGAGAGTTCCAAACCTCTTTGCCAATAACAGCTAGTTTTCAGTTTTCCCTTCCCCACAGTCCTAGCAAAATTATTGCTTGAGAAATTGCTCTTTGCTATGAAGCTTGGTGTATTTTTGTTATTTTTGACCATTTTAATTAAAAAAACACATTATTGTACTTAATTGTTACCCCCCCAAATAATTGGATATTCAGAAAAACAGTTGCATTGCACCTTTAAAGTTGGTTGAAAATTCTCTGTGCTATGCCAAACAGTACCTATCCTGTAACGGCTAATGGAGCATCACATTAGACCGTTACAATTCACTAGCTAGCTTTGAATCAGAGGAGTGTGTGGAGGCAGTGAGCAGGCAGGCAAATTACAGTTTATGTACTTTGCAGATGTTGAGAGAAGATAACATCTTTAGCTCGGGTTCAGTGGGTGCCATGAGTCTAGCTACTATTGATTGGAGAAGGATGTCAATGCTTGTCATTGGCAAAGCTAAAGAACTTCCTCCTTGTGCTTTGTATCCGACATATTTTTCTTTGTGAATGTTTTGCAAAAGCAATAGGGTAGAGAAGTGAGATAAATGGTCATAGGAAGTAACACAATCAAACACAAATAAAGGAGTCAATACACTCTGTTGTGTTTGTCTGCTAAAGGACGATTCCATGTATAAGTCAACCTGAGAATGCACAAATAAAGTGAGTTATTTCCAAATGAAACCACTTTCATAATTATCCTTAAGGTCTATATGTTGGAGTTCAGGCTTAGTAGGTGATTGCATGAATTTTGACCATTACAGAGTAGGTGGCCATGTCTCAAAAAAGGCTTTGCAGTCAATGATATTTCACGACTTAGTTAATGAAGAATTATATCCCAAATTGAAGTGTCTTGAGTTTTGTTTTGCGTGTTCTACAGTCTTGTAAAGATAGGTGACGGGGACAGGCAATGTAATATCCATAACCTTTTTAAGGAAAAGTTTAAAAAACAAACATGCACTACATCAGTTCATCTTGAAACTTTCTCCTTAAAGCCAACTTTCATTATGGTTTTATATGGTCTATAATTGGGATCTCTTTTCATTATTGTATATTTTTTTCAGCGTTATGATATCTGCACCTTCCATAACGGCTGTGGATGTGATGGATATTGATGTATCATATCTTATCTTCAGACGCTTGTGCATTCAACACATTTTGTCTGCTTGTTTCGGGATGTATTCTTCAGACTTGTACTGAAGCACTTATTGATATCTTGAAAATTGTGTGTTTCAGCTAAAATTCTCTTGGAAAATATATGCTGAAATGCATTTCTCATACATGGCAGTACTTTTTTAGATAGAAAGATGAGAAGAGTGTTTATCAACAACCTGTGAATAGTGCTGGACCCAGTTTCCCAAAAGCATCTTAAGGTTAAGTTCATCGTTAGAACCATAGGATTTAATTGTTTTATTTTATATAACCTTTATTTAACTACGCAAGTAAGTTAAGAACAAATTCTTATTTACCATTACGGCCTACCCCGGACAAACCTGGACTACACTGGGCCTATTGTGCGCCGCACTATGGGACTCCCAATCACGGCCGGATGTGATGCAGCCTGGATTTGAACCAGGGACTGCAGTGACACCTCTTGCACTGAGATGCAGTGCCTAGACCTGCCTTTGGGAAAATGAGCCTGCGTCTTTCAAGTGAAAGGCCCCAAAATATACTGACTTCATCCAGTGTCCAGAAAAAGACATTTGCACTATAGGGACATGTACATTGTTTTATTATCATATTTTGTTACAATAGTTCTGAAAAAAATGTTTTATACAAAATTGTAATTAAACTGTTAATTTTGATATGGTCTTGTATGATATTCAGACTACCTGTTATTGTCACGCCCTGACCTTAGCTATCTTTGTTTTCTTTAATATTTTGGTCTGGTCAGGGTGTGACTAGGTTGGGTATGTTTGTTTTTGCATTGTCTAGGGGTTTTTGTAAGTCTAGGTTTATGTAGGTCTATGGTGGCCTGAATTGGTTCCCAATCAGAGGCAGCTGTTTATCGTTGTCTCTGATTGGGGACCATATTTAGGTAGCCATATTCCTTGGGTATTTTGTGGGTTCTTGGTCTATGTTTAGTTGCCTGTCTGCACTACTCATATTAGCGTCACGGTTTGTTCAGTGTTCTTTTTTTAATTAAAGAAGAATGTCCGCTTACCACGCTGCGCGTTGGTCTCCTCGCTATGATGAACGTGACAGTTATAATGCAATCTTAAGGTACTATGTTGACATTTTACAAACATTCCGAATGACAACAAATTATAGATTTTGATCAAGAAATCTGTAAGAAATTAATGTCTATTTCAGACTCTGTGACATCCATAATGGAGAGTTTAACATCTATAGCGGTTGTTTTTCCTTTCCGAAGTAATAATTTAAATTAATATTTTTTTAAATTAGCGTTTTTGTGTTCAGCTAAGCCTTTCCTTCGAAAATGCAATCCATGTTTTGACCTAAGACTTACAAATTCACAGACATATGCTAATATGTTCCGTCTTCCCAAAAAGCTTGTCCATTTAATGTAACATCCATTCTTACTTACTTCATTTCTCCAACATATCAATATTTACAAGTCTGCTTTTTTGGGGGATACCCTTCCCCCAAGGGGCACTATAGACACACACATCAAAAGTTTCATTTATATTATTTTGTCCATTCTGTGAGACATTTAAGTTGGGATGTTGCATGCTAATTTAATATCCATAACGCTGCCCTAAATAACTCAAATGTAATATACACTGAGTATACAAAACATTAAGAATACCTTCCTAATATTGAGTTACACCCCCCCTTTTGCTCTCAGAACAGCCTCAATTCATCAGGACATGGACTCTGCAAGGTGTCAAAAGCATTGCACAGGGATGTTGGCCCATGTTAACTCCAATGCTTCCCACAGTTGTGTCAAGTTGGCTGGATGTCCTTTGGGTGGTGGACCATTCTTGATACACACAGGAAACTGTTGAGTGTGAAAAACCCAGCCGCATTGCAGTTCTTGACACAAACCGGTGCGCCTGGCACCAACTACCATTCCCAGGCACTTAAATCTCTGAATGGCACACATGCACAATTGGTGTCTCACTTGTCTCAAGGCTTAAAAATCCTTATTTAACCTGTCTTCTTCCCTTCATCTAGTATGTCAAAGAAAGAACAGGTGTTCTTAATGTTTTGTACACTCAGTGTAAGTGTCTGTGACTAAATCTCTCAACAAATTGTCAACAGCTAAAAGTTCAGCCTGTGGTCTGTGGGTATATTGCCTCAAGTGAAATAAAGTTTAGGAGCAACCTGATCCAATCATTGTATTCAAAGCTGTAAAAGCTCTCAAAACGACAGAGGCCTCTTGAATACAATGTTCCCAACCTCATTCTCTGACACCTTCAGAAACATTAACTTGATATGCCACCAAAAAAAAGTCAAATGCACTAATATTTCTCACTGCTGGTGAACGTAAATAACACTTGTTGTGCCAAAGGAATGAAAGGATATTGTGTTGTAAATCATTTACACATCCACTCCGCTACATTTTGAAATCAAGTAGGAAAGTAATATCGAAAGTAAATTAAGACTTTGTAGTCCTCTTTGAGGCTCCCGGAGGGAGTTGGGTCAGGGTGGTGACATGGCATTCTACGGAGTGTTGTAAGAGAGGAAGGAGAGTACTAGCATAATGTTGAACTTTTCCCCCCAGCACACCATGATACACACACACACACACTTTGGACAACACCTGGCATAAAGGTCATACTACTTCTCCTAATCATGAGTCAAAACAAACATCACCAAACTGAAGAAGAGGTTTACATTCCAGAGACATAGTGTAATGTCTGGCAGGGTCTCCTGGACAAAGGGCCAGGCATTAGAGTAAAGAAGACTGATCTGTTCATCGGAGCCAGCCGCCTTTGTGGCTGGCTCCGATAATTGTGGTGGTAATGCCACCAGGGGTGAAAGAGTCCTCTTTCCCACACTACAGCAGAGCATGAGTGTATCACGTAAAAAAATCTAGTCAAACATTCACAGGTGTACTGCTCAAGGGCCTTCCATTGTAACCACTGCTAAGTGCTCACTTCAAAAACATCAACATTTACATAATAGAAATGTACCCCGATTTTAACCAGATATTTAACCAGGCAAGTCAGTTAAGAACAAATTCTTATTTTCAATGATGGCCTAGGAACAGTGGGTTAACTGCCTGTTCAGGGGCAGAATGACAGATTTGTACCTTGTCAGCTCAGGGGTTTGAACTTGCAACCTTCCGATTACTAGTCCAACGCGCTAACCACTAGGCTACCCTGCCGCCCCATACATGTCCACCCTCCAGTACCCACAAAATAATGAGTCTGTGACATAAGGCTGACTAAGTTTCCAGCATACGTCACACCCTCAGATAGATGAACAAACTCATAGAGAACTCCTGCTTTTTAGTCTGACGCCCACAGAGGTTATCAAACATATAACATGTAATCTAGGCTTAAATACTTTAAACAACATTCTTCACACCCCCACACACCATCAATCTCAGAATAAAAACAGCTGTCCAACATACTTGTCATCTACATGAAGGCAGGGCGGGCACTTGATAGCCAGCCATGTTTTCCACTGTACATGCCGGACTTTGTATACTTGTCCAAAGCCGCCCGAGCCTATCTTCTCCCAGCTCCCAAACTCAGAGGAATCAAAGGTTCTCAGCAGCCCCATATTCCCATGGGAAGGGTCCGGAACGTCCATATCCGTCTTTAAAAAGGCCAGAGTGGTGTTAAAAATCCCCAAATCCTTATTTTTTCCCTCTCCAACACACATTCAGAAGAAGTAAACATACACACCTGCCCTCCTACTGAGAGCTCCCTTCCTTGTTTTTCACCTCTTGCCTAACTCAATCTGGCCCCTCCTCCTCTTCAGGTGAAAGAAGGGGAAGAGCCTATAGTTGTGACATCATTTCCTGGGTCTGGCCAGACAGACAGATAAGTCTTTCCAGGTAGCACACCAACAACAGTGGAATGTTGTGATATCACCCAATACCTTTGTCCACCTGAGAACCCTAACACTACCAAAGACCCTGTAAATAACCAGAGGAGACATTGGGAATATTCTTCAACAATGGTTGGTTACGTGATATTGCCCAGATGGCTCTGGTTTGGAATGTGTGTTTATCTGGGAAGTATACTAGCCTATTCATACGAGTTATACTACCAGGATAAATGAATCCAAAACCACAAGCCTTGTCATATACCTGCCCGATTCCTTTCCCGTTTACACTGAGTGTGAGAGATGCCAGTGACTCAGCAGGTGTCATACATATCAGCAAACATGAACAATGACTAAGTAGAGAAGACTTGTTTCTCAAAAGTACGAGTCGTGTAAAAAGTACCTAATTGCCATATTTTCTTATTAAAGCTAACGTAAGAGAAAATGACTCAAGCGGAAGTCAACCAATGAAATTCTACTTGAGAAAGTCTAAAAGTATTTGGTTTTAAATATACTTAAGTATCAAAAGTAAATGTACTTAGTGCATTTAAAAAGTTTAAAAAAGTAAAAGTACAAATAATTTCAAATTCCTTATATTTAATCAAACTAGAAGGCGACATTTTATTTTATTTACAGATAGCCAGGAGCACACACAAACACTCGCACATAATATTGATAAGCACGTGAATTGGAACATTTTACTGTCCTGCGAAGCATTCAAAATGTAACAAATACTTTTGGGTGTCAGGGAAAATATTTAGAGTAAAAAGTACATTATTTTCTTCAGGAATGTAGTGAAGTAAAAGTTGTCAAAAATATGAATAGTAAAGTACAGTTAGCCCAAAAAAAACAAGTAGTACTTTAGTCTTTTTACTTACAGTGAGGGAAAAAAGTATTTGATCCCCTGCTGATTTTGTACGTTTGCCCACTGACAAAGAAATGATCAGTCTATAATTTTAATCTTAGGTTTATTTAAACAGTGAGAGACAGAATAACAACAAAAACATCCAGAAAAACGCATGTCAAAAATGTTAGAAATTGATTAGCATTTTAATGAGGGAAATAAGTATTTGACCCCCACTCAATCAGAAAGATTTGTCTCCCAGGTGTCTTTTATATAGGTAACGAGCTGAGATTAGGAGCACACTCTTGAAGGGAGTGCTCCTAATCTCAGTTTGTTACCTGTATAAAAGACACCTGTCCACAGAAGCAATCAATCAGATTCCAAACTCTCCACCACGGCCAAGACCAAAGAGCTCTCCAAGGATGTCAGGGACAAGATTGTAGACCTACACAAGGCTGGAATGGGCTACAAGACCATCGCCAAGCAGCTTGGTGAGAAGGTGAAAACAGTTGGTGCGATTATTCGCAAATGGAAGAAACACAAAATAACTGTCAATCTCCCTCGGCCTGGGGCTTCATGCAAGATCTCACCTTGTGGAGTTGCATTGACCATGAGAACGGTGAGGAATCAGCCCAGAACTACATGGGAAGATCTTGTCAATGATCTCAAGGCAGCTGGGACCATAGTCACCAAGAAAACAATTGGTAACACACTACGCCTTGAAGGATTGAAATCCTGCAGCGCCCGCAAGGTCCCCCTGCTCAAGAAAGCACATATACATGTCCGTCTGAAGTTTGCCAATGAACATCTGAATGATTCAGAGGACAACTGGGTAAAGGTGTTGTGGTCAGATGAGACCAAAATTGAGCTCTTTGGCATCAACTCAACTTGCCGTGTTTGGAGGAGGAGGAATGCTGCCTATGACCCCAAGAACATCATCCCCACCGTCAAACATGGAGGTGGAAACATTATGCTTCGGGGGTGTTTTTCTGCTAAGGGGACAGGACAACTTCACCGCATCAAAGGGACGATGGACGGGGCCATGTACCGTCAAATCTTGGGTGAGAACCTCCTTCCCCCAGCCAGGACATTGAAATGGGTCGTGGATTGGTATTCCAGCATGACAATGACCCAAAACACACGGCCAAGCCAACAAAGGAGTGGCTCAAGAAGAAGCACATTAAGGTCCTGGAGTGGCCTAGCCAGTCTCCAGACCTTAATCCCATAGAGAATCTGTGGAGGGAGCTGAAGGTTCGAGTTGCCAAACGTCAGCCTTGAAACCTTAATGACTTGGAGAAGATCTGCAAAGAGGAGTGGGACAAAATCCCTCCTGAGATGTGTGCAAACCTGGTGGACAACTACAAGAAACGTCTGACCTCTGTGATTGCCAACAAGGGTTTTGCTACCATGTACTAACTCATGTTTTGCAGAGGGGTCAAATACTTATTTCCCTCATTAAAATGTAAATCAATTTATAACATTTTTGACATGCGTTTTTCTGGATTTTTGTTGTTGTTATTCTGTCTCTCGCTGTTCAAATAAACCTACCATTAAAATTAGACCGATCATTTCTTTGTCAGTGGGCAAACGTACAAAATCAGCAGGGATCAAATACTTTTTCCCTCACTGTATGTACTTTATACCACTGAAAAGTATTGTTTATAGTAGCTTGTCCATGAATTAAGTACCATTTTTAATGACTGGGTTCAAAAATAATTGTTTTCGTTTACATATGAGGGATATCCCCAAAACATAATTTCTTACAATGCATTTGTCAGACGCTCTTATCCAGAGCGACATGCAATCAGTGCGTGCATCTTAAAATAGCTAGATGAGGCAACTACAATTTAAGTACATTTTTTCCTCAAATAAAGTTAATCAGCAAAGTTAGTGCTAATAGTAAATTACAATAGAAACCCTCAACCTGCGCTTCCAGACCCCCTCGAACTACAGAACACATCCTGATTTGTATTAACATACAAGAGGTAAATAGGACATGTGGGAAACAATGAGATCTTAGCAGTTTGAGGCAGCCTTACATCTCACCACAGAGACATAGTTTAATGCTTGGGGCTAATAGAGAACAGAGACACTTGACAAATCACATTAACAGTTGAAGGTGTCAACCCTGAGAATGAGGGTCTTTTGAGGTGATGGTCCATCTAGTGTAGAGGTTCATCCTTCTTGAGGGTGGACACCTTGGCCCGACCGTTGAAGGAGACAATAGCAAGAACCATACATACAAAAGACCAACGCTCTATTTTGCAGTCCTTCAAAACACCTTTCCTAGACAGAATGTCTCTGCATAATCTAATGCACATGTAACTCATGTTATGTAGGAGCTCTCAGATAAATCGTATTTGTGAAGATAGCTCCCCCTTCTGGTTGGTCCAGGTTCTGACTCCGGGTAAGCTACAGGTGTACAACAGGTGGGCAGTTCAGTCAATAACCGAACGGTCGCTGGTTCGAGCAGACTAGGTGAAACAGTCTGTGCCCTTGAGCAAGGCACTTAAAGCTAATTGCTCCTGTAAGTCGCTCTGGATAAGGGCGTCTGCTAAATGTATAAAGACTAACTGGTGCTTTTGAGACACACACACACCACTGAGTACAATGCCAGCCGAGTTTCCCAGTTGGATAAATCATAACGCCAAAAAGTCTAGAAAACAAGCATGTACCATATTCTCAAAATGTATTACTCTATTTAAACATTGATATTTAGACAAACAGAAAATGGGCTAAAAACATTTCATTTTTGTGAAATTTAATTGAAAAACAATGGCAATAAAAAAGGCTTCCAGTATTTCTGACAATTGCTCAACAATGGTTTTAAGTTTCAATGCTTTCAGACATTTAAAAATAAAATATGGTTCTCTCTACTGGTTAAATGCTGTGTCTTGGCTGCTTTACACTATCTACTAAAAAATAATAATTGTCTTCTATTAACCTCTTGTACAAGGCATTCAAAGCCATGTGCCAAAATCACTTAATATTTTAACCCCCAATGAGAATGAAAAAAACCAAACACTATTGCATCTCCATAACCTAAATAATTCTGCAGTGAAAATATGCAAATATTGCGAGACGTGCATGTTTAAATTCACAAATTAGAATATTCAATTTCTTGCTTAGGTTTATATTATAACTATTACATTGATCTGTTGATTGGTCAAAACTACACCTAAGAAACAATGCACCCAAATCATGTCATTATTTTTAACTGTACATGCATCCCTGTAAACTATACAGTTCAACAGCTTCCTCTGCAGGGTTTTTGACAAACAACTCACATTGACTCAAGAGAAAGTGGCTCTTGGTTCATGTAAATGCTATCATCCTCCATCAATGTTCTCATTCAAGGGGTGTATTTTTGGGGAATATAACACAGGCATTTGGGTGAGAGCATTCAAGGCCTCTAGTCCACACAGGCCTTCCATGTGTCTAGTCTATCCACTGTCCTTCACCAGGACTGAGGTGACCAGCACCTCCTCCCTTCAGTCTAGTAGCTGAACATCTGCTGTGTTGTGTTGGCCTGCTGTTGCTGTGCCGCCTGGGCTTGTCTAGCCTGCTCTGGGGTCTGGGTCTCAGAGTCCTGGGCGTCACCTGGAGCCCCCTCTGCTACAGGGGTGACCTGAGCCCCCTCAGCCTGCGTGACAGGCCTCCAGGCCAGGGTGGGGGCCTCCAGGGGGTGGCCCATTGGGTTGACGAAGGTGGTAAGGTTGATAAAGTGGGCGACCGACTGTGGCCCAGTACTGGCACCTCCAGGCCCCACCGTCTCGGTCGTGAGCTCGGCAGGCCGGTTGTGGAGCATGGCGGAGCCGCTGACCGTGTCGAAGGTGACAGTGAGGATGGAGCTGTCCAGAGTGAGGGGGCGGTGGTCGCTGGCTGTCAGGTGGCCCACGGCTACAGGCTGCAGGCTGGTGAACTGGGCAGGGGCATGGGTGGTGATGGGGGTCACTGTGATGTTGGTCAGCCCCACTGAGCTGTTGGGGGAGGAGGCGGAGGACACGTTGGGGTCGGCCAGCACCACCACCTACAACAGCACCATCCACACTGGGTCAGAGCATACACTACTAACAGTATGATAGAATCACAATCTACAAACGATGTTGTGGACAATATGGAAAACTTTAAGGCCAGGTGCAGTCAAAAAAATGATTTTCCTGTGTTTTATATACACTGAGTGTACAAAACATAAGGAACACTGCTCTTCCCATGACATAGCTTTGACCTGGTCAGTATATGATCCCTTATTGACGTCACCTGTTAAGTCCACTTCAATCAGTGTAGATGAAGGGGAGGAGACAGGTTAAAAAAGGATTGTTACGCCTAGAGACAATTGAGACATGGATTGTGTGTGTGCCCTTCAGAGGGCGAATGGTTCAGACAAAAATATTTAAGTGCCTTTGAACGGGGTATGGAAGTAGGTGCCAGGCGCACTGGTTTGAGTGTGAAAAGAACTGAAACACTCCTGGGTTTTTCATGCTCAACAGTTTCCTGTGTGTGTATCAAGAATGGTCTACCACTCAAAATACATCCAGTCAACTTGACAACTGTGGGAAGCATCCCTGTGAAACACTTTCAACACCTTGTAGTCCATGTCCTGACAAATTGAGGCTGTTCTAAGGGCAAAAAGGGGTGCAACTCAATTAGGAGGGTATTACAGTGAGCTATGTAAAGAATCCAGTATATAAATAAGCGGTCTGTATAACAGTAGTAGATATTAGAATGAGCAATTTGAAGAATACAGTATATAATTACAGTGGGAAAAACTGCATAAAGGAAACGGGAAGTGTTTTCGGAAAGTATTCAGACCGCTTGACTTTCTCCACTTTATTAGGTTACAGCCTTATTCTAATTTTGTATTATTTTTAAAATACGCTTCAATCTACACACACACAGACAAAGCAAAAACATTTACTAATTTATACAAAATTTAAAATATCACATTTACGTAAGTTCAGACCCTTTACCCAGTACTTTGTTGAAGCACCTTTGGCAGCGATTACAGCCTTTAGTCTTCTTGGGTATGACGCTACAAGCTTGGCACACCTGTATTTGAGCAGTTTCTCCCATTCTTCTCTGCAGATCCTCTCAAGCTCTGTCAGGTTGGATGGGAAGCATTTTCAGGTCTCTCCAGACATGTTCGATTGGGTTCAAGTCCGGGCTCTGGATGGGCCACTCAAGGACATTCAGAGACTTGTCCCGAAGCCACTCCTGCGTTGTCTTGGCTGTGTGCTTAGGGTCGTTGTCCTGTTGGAAGGTGAACCTTCACCCCAGTCTGAGGTCCTGAGCACTCTGGAGCAGGTGTTCATCAAGGATCTCTGTACTTTGCTCCCGTTCATCTTTTTTGCGATCCTGACTAGTCTCCCAGTCCCTGCCGCTGAAAGACACCCCCACAGCATGATGCTTCAGCGTAGGGATGGTGCAAGGCTTCCTCCAGACGTGATGCTTGGCATTCAGGCCAAAGAGTTGAATCAGACCAGAGAATCTTGTTTCTCACGGACAGAGGCCTTTAGCTGCCTTTTGGCAAACTTCAAGCAGGCTGTCATGTACCTTTAACTGAGGAGTGTATAGAGCTCTGTTAGAGTGAACATCGGGTTCTTGGTCACCTCCCTGACCAAGGCCCTTCTCCCCAGATTGCTCAGTTTGGTCAGATCTTGGTGGTTCCAAACTTCTTCCATTTAAGAATGATGGAGGCCACTTCAATGCTGCATAATCTTTTTGGTACCCTTCCCCAGATCTGTGTCTCGACACAATCCTGTCTCGGAGCTCTGCGAACTTGGCTTGGTTTTCGCGCTGACATGCACTGTCAATTATGGGGACCTTATATAAACAGGTGTGCGCCATTCCAAAATCATGTCCAATCAATTGAATTTACCACAGGTGATCAACAAGATGATCAGGATTCACTGGAGCTCAATTTCGAGTCGCATAGCTATGGGTCTGAATACATTTAAATAAGGTATAACTGGGTATTGTGTGTAGATTGCTTTTTTAAAATCAATTTTAGAATAAGGCTGTAACGTAACAAAATGTGGAAAAAGTCAAGGAGTCAAACTTTCCAAAGGCACTGTATATACATGGGACAGCAGCGTTGGCTGTGTGTGTGTGAATATAGGCATATACATGCGTTTGAGTGTATAGATAAATACAGGAGTCTGCTTGTGTATGAGGTGTGTGTTCTTAAGAATGCAATTTCCTTATTGGAATTTGGCCTTTAGGTACCCTCTCTAATGGCAGAGGACACCATAAAGTATGTCTTACTTAATGGTATCTATGCCCTTGAGCCATTTAAGAAAAATAAATAAATTCAGCCATGGGTGTTCTTAAGCGATTAAGATGTTTCAAATGTATAGTCTATTCAACCCCAAGGTCTCAGCCTTGATTTAATGCTTTGGCACCGGGCACAGAAGGATGACACAACAAACAGATAAGGCAAGAGTATTTAGGTCTGCCCTCCCCTCTGTAGGGGGGAGAGATTTGCTGCGAACCGGTTAGAGTTTGTCAAGAACTGCAACGCTGTTGGGTTCACGCTAAACAGTTCCCCGTGTGTAACAATGGCCCCCCCACCCAAAGGACAGCCTGCCAACTTAACAACTGTGGGAAGCAGTGGAGTCAACATAGGCCTGCATCCCTGTGGAACGCTTTAGACACCTTGTAGTCCATGCCCCGACGAATTGAGGCTGTTCAGGACAAAAGGGGGTGAAACTCAATATTAGGAAGGTGATCCTAATGTTTTGTACACTAAATGTTTATTTCCACACGAGGTTGGACGAGGCACAACAGCTGTTTGAAAAGACCGCCTGAAATTTCTGCCTGTTTTGGTGGGACAATCACCACGCCCTTCCCTGCGGTAAATCACCACGCCCTTCCCTGCGGTAAATCACCACGCCCTTCCCTGCGGTAAATCACCACGCCCTTCCCTGCGGTAAATCACCACGCCCTTCCCTGCGGTAAATCACCACGCCCTTCCCTGCGGTAAATCACCACACCCTTCCCTGCGGTAAATCACCACGCCCTTCCATGCGGTAAATCACCACGCCCTTCCATGCGGTAAATCACCATGCCCTTCCATGCGGTAAATTAGTTAACTTCTTGAGTGTAGGGGGCAGTATTTTTTGTTTTTGGCTAAAAAAAAAACATACCCATTTGAAACTGCCTATTTCTCAGGCCCAGAAACTAGAATATGCATTTAATTGTCAGATTAGGATAGACAACTCTAAAGTTTCCAAAACTGTCAAAAAATTGTCTGTGAGTATAACAGAACTGACATTGCAAGCGAAAACCTGAGGAAAACCCAACAAGGAAGTGCTGATTTTCCTGAAAGCTCCCTGTTCCATTGGATGCCTTGCCTCCATTTAAAGGGATATCAACCAGATTCCCTTTCCTATGGCTTCCTCAAGCTGTGAACAGTCTTTAGACATATTTTCAGGCTTTTATTTTGAAAAATGAGCAAGAAAGAACTAATCGCGTCAGTGGATGGCTGGGTGCCAGCAGAGTTTTTCATGGCAATGGCCATTTTCTCTCTCTCGCCTATAGCAGAAGCTACATATCGGTTGACATAATCGATTATATATTGTAAAAACAACCTGAGGATTGATTATAAACATTTGACATCTTTCTACGCACTTTACGGATACTATTTGCGATGTCGTGACCGCTCGACCCTGTGGATTTCTGAACATAACGCGCCAAACAAATGGAGGTATTTTGGATATAAAAATAATCTTTATGGAACAAAAGGAACATTTATTGTGTAACTGTGAGTCTCGTGAGTGCCAACATCTGAAGATCATCAAAGGTAAGCAATTTAATTTATTGCTTTTCTGACTTTCGTGACCAAGCTGTTTGTAATATTTTGTCTACTGAGAGAGATGTTCTTACATAAACGCTTGTTGTGCTTTCGCCGAAAAGCTTTATTGAAATCTGACACGCCAGGTGGATTAACAACAAGCTAAGCTGTGTTTTGTTATATTGCACTTGTGATTTCATGAAATTTAAATATTTTTAGTAATTGAATTTGGCACTGTGCAATTCAGCGGATGTTGACGAAAATGATCCCACTAACGGGATGGGTGAGTCAAGAAGTTTTAATAGACCAATTAGAGAGTTCCAAACCTCTCTGCCAAGAACAGTTAATTTTCAGTTTTCCCCTCTAGACAAACCACTCCCAGACAGTCCTAGCAAAATTGTTTTAGAAATTGCTCTTTGCTAAGAAGCCATTTCATTTAACACAATAAGGTACTTAATTGTTACCCAGAAATAATTTGATATTGGGATGAAAACAGCTACATTGGACCTTTAAAATCCCATTATCCACAGCATTAATCAAGACATGTATAATGGACAGATGGACCCAATTGCAATAAATACAATCTCTAACCTAATATAATTGCTAACATAGATGATCTGACAAATACATGACCCACCCACCTGCTGTATACTCTGCACAGCAGAGCTGGTCTCATCTCCCACTATGGTGGTGGTGTACTGTACTCCTTTGCCTGTGAAGTCAGCGTACTCGTCAGAGTCTGACAGCTCCGGCTCCTCCAGCTGTTTCTGCTTCTTCCTGGGCGGCCGTGGGGTCCGCTGTGGCCTCTCCCCAGAAAGAGCCTCCTTCTCCAGGGTTAGAGTGGGCTGTGAGGGTGGTATGAGAACCAAGAATATTAAAATAGTTCCATCTCTGCATATAGTGTAGTTAGCTCACCACCATAGGCATTGTATGGCACTCCTACCTGCACAATGCTGATGCTTGACTCATCGATTGTTGAGTCTTCTTGGAGCTCGTCAAACTCATCTATTCTCACAGTGACCACCTGGGGTAGGAAAGAGCACAAGTTTAAATAAAGCTGAGACTTCACCATCAATGACAGGTGGGATAGGAAATTATGTTGAAAAGAGAGCTGGGCCTGGTCTGGGAAACATAATAGAAAATGTCAGTTTCAGCTGACACTAAGAACTCCATTCAAGATGTGGTAGGTCTCATGTATATACTGTCCCAGCTCACCTCGGGGTGTCTATGCTTTAACCCCTACTGTCCCAGCTCAGCTCGGGGTGTCTATGCTTTAACCCCTACTGTCCCAGCTCACCTCGGGGTGTCTATGCTTTAACCCCTACTGTCCCAGCTCACCTCGGGGTGTCTATGCTTTAACCCCTACTGTCCCAGCTCACCACAGGGTGTCTATGGTTTAACCCCTACTGTCCCAGCTCACCTCGGGGTGTCTATGCTTTAACCCCTACTGTCCCAGCTCACCTCGGGGTGTCTATGGTTTAACCCCTACTGTCCCAGCTCACCTCGGGGTGTTTGCGCCTCATGTGGCGGTTCATGGAGGCTCGGGTGGACACCTTGGTGCCACACATGTGACAGCTCTGGGCCTCCACCTTCTCATGCGTCAGCTGCACATGCTTCTGGAGCATGTATTCTGTCACATACTTCTTATCACACACCGCACACGACCACGTCTTCCCCACTGGGGAGCGAGAGAGAGAAATAACGGTTCTCAAACAGAAGGTATTCGTGGAGTTGTCCAAAACAAAAACATACAATAGGAAACGCCGATCCAGGAACTTGCCTGTGTGAATGAGCTTGTGTGTCTCCATGGTGTTCCTCTCACTGAAGGTCTTCCCACACAACTCACACATGAAGTCCTTTATTCCTGCAGGAGTAGAAACGGTACATCAGTGTAAGCCTTAACCAAATAAGCCCTTTGTACATTACAGATACAACCAAGCTAATGAAGCGTGTAAGATATGACACATGTTCAGCCATGCATGTTAGCTTACAATGCCCAACCCATGTTTAGAAATGAAAGTGGCCTTTCTTCACCACTGCCTCTGGGTTGTTTTGTCTAGTTGTTGCTGGGACCATCTTACCCGTGTGTCTCTTGTAGTGTTTCAGCATGTTGACCTTCTGGGCAAACTTGCGGTTGCACTCCTTACACTCGTACTCTTTGATGCCCTTATGCAGCTTCATATGGTGCCTCAGCGCATGCTTGGTCTTCATCCCTGCAGAAAACACATTGGCTTAAGTTTATCTTACCCCCTGTGGATGCTCTTACCAAAAACAAGTACATGCATGCTTTGATCAGAACATTTTTCCAATTCATAGAGCCACATATTTCTTGCTATTACTGTTCACGGTAAGTGCTTGGTAAAGGCAAAAACAGCAATTGGAAAAGCCACCACCAATCTAGGTCAATTTGGTCTCAATTTCTAGTCTATTGTGCAAACGTCTGTACCCCTAACTATTTGACAAAGACAGTTGTCATGGTGACAGCCTCACCTTTCCCACACTCAGCACATAGGAAGTCTCTAACGTTGTCATGGACCCTCAGGTGTTCCTTTAGCATGTCCTTCCTGGCAAACGACTTCCCACACTGGTCACATCCGTGGCTCTTCACCCCTGTGAGAACCACATTACAGAGGAGATAGCAATCCCCCCCCAAAAGTTGAATAAGCCCATAAAAATCAGATAATCTTTATCATGCCTTCAAGACAAATATTGGGTGGCTAACATAGTGCCAAAATATGTGGTTCATGTGTGCTAAAGAAGTACGTTTAATGTGGTCCAGTATCCAGAAAGTATCTTGTTAGAGATGAAGGGTGAGGTTCATACCTGTGTGAATGACCTTGTGTCTCTCCAGGTTGCCGATGCTGTTGAAGATTCGGCCACACATCTCACAGGGGTGGATGTACCTTAGGAGCAAAATGAAAAGTGTTACAGACAGGGTTATTGTCTGGGTGCTAGTAACGAGCCAAGAAGGAGAGTGTACAACAGTGCACCTGTTTTATGTCCTACATCTCTGTGTCCTGGTCCTTTTGTCTCTCCACCTGTCCTATGTCCCCGTCCCTCATACGTCCCTGTCCCTCATACGTCCCTGTCCCTCATACGTCCCTGTCCCTCATACGTCCCTGTCCCTCATACGTCCCTGTCCCTCATACGTCCCTGTCCCTCATACCTCTGCACTGCAGGGTCTGGGAGCTGTTCTCTGTGGATGACCAGGTGGGCGTTGTAGGTGGCTTTCAGAGCGAAGCGCCGGTTACAGATGATGCAGCCATAACCCCTCTCTTTGTGCAGGTCCATGATGTGCTTCAGGTAGTCTCTGCCCTTGAAGAATGTCACCTAAAACACAAAGACAGATTCGAACAGAGGCCATGGAGAGTGCGAGTGTGCTTGTTTAACCACCACCGTGGTGCAAGTGTGTTTGCGTGACAGAATGTGTGTCGGGATGTAGGCATGCGCGAGAGGTGCGTGACTGACCTGACACTTCTTGCAGCTGTACTTGTGAGTCTCTTGTCCGTAGTCTTCATCCTCTTCATCAGTGTCGTCGCTGCTGTCCACCGAGATGCCAATCTTCCTGATGAACTCCTCCCTCTCCTGCTCGTCCATCAGGGCTATGTCCTGGAGAACACACACAGGAAGTTGAGCAATGACACCATTATGGACCTAGTGTCAATCTCTATTTCTCTTTCATGTTTGAGTGTGAATGAAATGTGTAGTTATGTAGGAGTTCAAAAAGAAGAATGAACTAAACGTTTGATTGCAACATCCATGTAATCTCTCTCACCTTAAAGTGCACGTGAATATGGTCCCTCAGGACGTCCACTCTGAAGAACTTGCGTCCGCAGATCTCACAGGTGTACTTCTTATCTCCGTGAGTCAGCAGATGCTTGTTCATGTTGCTCCTGCAGGAAAACACCTGGACAGACACAGTCAGGGTAAATATCTTCTTTCAAGGCTTCTTTTTATTTTGACTCTTTTGCCAAATGCCAAAATAAGTATATTTTCAGGTATCCGCGTCACAGCACCTTGCCACAGATAGGACATGCTGAAGGCTCCTTCCTGTATTTGGTCCCTTCCTCCCCATTCGCCTCCAACTCTTCCCTCTTCAGGTGCTTTGGGTTTGCTGAGACATACAATAACAGTACAGCTGAGCTCAGAGAGAAGGCTGAATGATGCCTTGGGATAGAATACATTTCAGGATCATGAGCCATGCACTTGTAAAAGTTGCAAGCTCTGCTCTGTTGAAATAAACTAATCAAGTACATCATATACTATAACATACTTCAAATTTAGAGACCCACCGGGCAAAAAAATGTAATCAATGTTATTTCAACAACATAAAATCTATGTGATGACATTGAATCAATGTGGGAAAACTGATTGGATTTGTAAAAAGTCATCAACGGAAGGGAATTTCATCTGTTTTTCACCCAACTTTTAACCTTAATCCAATGACATGGTGAAATGTTTTGTTGATCTCACGTTGAATTCATGTTAGTTGTCAACAACCACATTTAAATCAAAACTAGACGTTGAGCTGACATCTGTGCCCAGCGGGGAGTATCACCAAAATAGTCATCAATAGAGATGGATCATGTCCCCCTGGTCCCTCTGCCAGTACTGACCCACAGTGTGTCTCTTCTGGTGGTCCTGCATAACGTCCTTGCGGTAGAACATCTTGCTGCAGATCTCACAGGCGTACAGCTTCTCTCCGTGCTTCTTCTTGTGCTTAGACAGGTTACTGTTGGTGGAGAAGAACCTCGAGCAGATCTCACACTGGAACGTCTTGTCATCTGCCACCACAGGAACAACAAACAATCTGACGTGTCATTCAATGAAATAAATAATGGATGGATAGGATACTGTGTCAAAGTCATCGATGGGACAACGAAGCCATACAGCACAACAGTAAAGTAACATACAGAAGTATTTCAAAGATGGATAAAGACAGCGGACATCTAAACAAAATGGCCTGCAACTAAATCATGTTTTATTAATTCATGCTGCACTTACCGGTTCTACAGTTGTGGAACTCTAATGCATTCTCCAGACGGAAGGCTTTGTCGCATGTGTTACATTTGTACCTGTACTCCACATCGGGCTGAGGGAGCGACGGACACACACACACACAATGTACAGTGAATCAAGGAGCTAGCCACTTCAACACAAACAGTGACTATCCTGGGCAAAAGCTGTAAAGGCCAAAATGTTGAGCATTGATCTAGGTGCGCCTACCTCATTTTTGCTGTGCTTGTATGAGATGTGCTGCTTCAAGCTCTCCTTGCGGCTGAACATCTTGTCACATTCATCACATTTAAAGAGCTTATCACCTAAAGAGCACAGACAAATAAAACATATGCACTTGTGTGTCTGTATGATATGATTAGTAAACACTGATCTCCACATATTCCATCTCTTTTCTCTGGAGAGCGGTGTTAGGAACAGTTAAGTAAGACTGCCACAAAAAATGGGGACAAAAAACAGAGGGGGGAGAGGACAGAGCATTACCGTGGGAGCGGATGTGTCTGTTGAGGTTGCTGCTGTTCTGGAAGACCTTGTTGCAGAGGGTGCACTTGTACAGCCTCTTATGGTCTCCTCCCTGTCTCAGGAACCTCTTCCTCGACCCAGGCCTGAGGAAGAGGGAACAAGGACAAGAGAGAGTGGAGGGAGTGAGAGAGAGGAGAGGGACAGGACAGAGTGAGAGAGAGAGAGGAGAGGGACAGGACAGAGTGAGAGAGAGAGAGAGGAGAGGGACAGGACAGAGTAGAGAGTGGAGAGAGAGAGAGGAGAGGGACAGGACAGAGTAGAGAGAGAGAGAGGGACAGGACAGAGTAGAGAGAGTGGAGATAGAGAGGAGAGGGACAGGACAGAGTAGAGAAAGTGGAGGGAGTGAGAGAGAGGGACAGGACAGAGTGGAGGGAGTGAGAGAGAGGAGAGGGACAGGACAGAGTAGAGAGAGAGGAGGGAGTGAGAGAGGAGAGGGAGTGAGAGAGGAGAGGGGCAGGACAGAGGAGAGAGAGAGGAGGGAGTGAGAGAGGAGGGAGTGAGAGAGGAGAGGGGCAGGACAGAGGAGAGAGAGTGGAGGGAGTGAGAGAGGAGAGGGGCAGGACAGAGTAGAGAGAGTGGAGGGAGTGAGAGAGAGGAGAGGGACATGACAGAGTAGAGAGAGAGGAGGGAGTGAGAGAGAGGAGAGGGACAGGACAGAGTAGAGAGAGAGGAGGGAGTGAGAGAGGAGAGGGACAGGACAGAGTAGAGAGAGTGGAGGGAGTGAGAGAGAGGAGAGGGACAGGACAGAGTAGAGAGAGTGGAGGGAGTGGGAGAGGAGAGGGACAGGACAGAGTAGAGAGTGGAGGGAGTGAGAGAGGAGAGGGACAGGACAGAGGAGAGAGTGGCGGGAGTGAGAGAGAGGACAGGGACAGGACAGAGTAGAGAGTGGAGAAAGAGACAGGAGAGGGACAGGACAGAGTAGAGAGAGTGGAGGGAGTGAGAGAGAGGAGAGGGACAGGACAGAGTAGAGAGAGTGGAGGGAGTGAGAGAGAGGAGGGGGACAGGACAGAGTAGAGTGCGAGCATGCCTGGTATCTTTCTAAGTCTATGGAAGAACTGATTGATGTTAATTGTACTTCAAAAGGAAATATGTGTACTGTAAATAAAGCATGCAATTGAAAGGTGAACTGCAGTTGAAGGATAGCAATGGAAAATGATGACTCGACTAAGAGGCATTTATTTTGGCTCAGTCAGTCATGACATAGTGGATAGGGTGTTGATCCTTACATCCCAGCTGAGAGCAGGGTGCGGGTCACCCTAGGCATAGTGACAGCCACCCCGTCAGGGCCGATCTCCAGGTCATTGCCATCCAGCATGGCCTCTCCTCCGTCTGCAGGGACGGTGTTGAGGGCTTTCTCCGCTGGCTCCAAAAAGGCTGCAACTCGAAGCAGGAAGGTATGAATAGAATTCACATTTTAGGGGAGAATGTGGTGGAAACGGAGCAGTGCATGTGAAGGGGTAGTCAATAATGTAACAACATTATGGTGGAATCTGTCTCACTTTTCTTCTTTGCTGCTATAGTTGCAGTGCTAGGTTTCCGTCCTCCTTTGGCCCTCTTCCCCGGCCTGCCCAGCCTTCTTTTGGGAGCTGGCAGAGGAGGAGCTGGGATGGGCTCAGCACTGAGGCCGTCGTCAGGGGTTACCAGTTCTGCTTCCTCCTGTTGCTGGGACTGGTCGTCAGGGGGCGGGGCTACATCTTTCACTTCCTGCAGGTGGCTCAGTAGGTGGTCTGGGAAGAAGACAGGCGGAAGGATGGGGAAATTGAGCCTTTCATGTAAAAACAGAAGAGCACCTCGTCCTCTTCACTACGGTCCTGATTAATACGAGCAATTCAGCTGCCCGTCTTCAGCCAGTTCTGAAGCCCTCAACCATCATGCCTCCCTTCTATGTAATGCAAGTGCTAGTGTTCATGAGGAGGAACTGTGTTTCCTGGCTCCAGCAGCAGAGATGCTGCTCCAGTTTCAACTGTTCTGCCTGTGGCTATAGAACCCTGACCTGTTCACCGGACGTGCTACCTGTCCCAGACCTGCTGTTTTCAACTCTCTAGAGACAGCAGAGGAGCGGTAGAGATACTCAATGATCGGCTATGAAAAGCCAACTGATATTTACTCCTGAGGTGCTGACCTGTTGCATCCTCTACAACCACTGTGATTATTATTATTTGACCCTCCTTGTCATCTATGAACATTTGAACATCTTGGCCATGTTCTGTTATAATCTCCACCCACCACAGCCAGAAGAGGACTGGCCACCCCTCACAGCCTGGTTTCTCGCTAGGTTTCTTTGTAGGTTCCGGCCTTTCTAGGGAGTTTTTCCTAGCCACTGTGCTTCTACACCTGCATTGCTTGCTGTTTGGGATTTTAGGCTGAGTTTCTGTACAGCACTTTGAGATATCAGCTGATGTAAGCAGGGCTTTATAAATTAAGTTGATTGATTATCTACTTCTCCTTCCCTGACTTTCTATGGCTAGTCTTGGTGGTGTGGAGGTCACTCACCGGTCAGGAGCTCTGGCTCCATAAACACAGCCCTTGCCTACTGGACACAAAGCACGGGTCGGGTCAACCCAGCAAGATCGGGCGTGTGGTGGTTTCTCTAAAACATACTTACTGTCCACTACAGTTGAACGAAACCCTGTGGCCATTATTCATTTCTGAAATGTATTCGGATCATATCATTCATATGAATGATATGGGTAGTTATTCCTCAAATGTTAATGGGCTGAATAATATGTGGCTGAACTGTTACTGTAACAGAAAGGGATCATTATTCACTTGTTGACAGCAGAGGTATTTCCTCTAACAGTGGTTTCATGAGAAGGTGTTGATGATGTACGCCCAGAAAGTATGTGGCATCTCTGGGAGTGAGCTCACCTGCATCATTCTCTCCAACCACTAGGGCCTGTGACACTCCAGCTTTATTCAAAGCCCCCTCTGGCATGGTAGAGGTGGTATCCACAACTGGGAGATAAGGGAGGAACAAAAACAGGACAACACAGTCATATATTTCATATTGATTAAGCGCCTACCAATCGAACCCTTAGTTGATCTGCGTTAACAGAAGGGTTCACGCTACAGTACACCCGTTTGCATCTCAGGGGACAATAATGCTGAATCTAGTCTGCCAGAGGGGCTCCATACCTGCTGGTGGTGGATGGACTGGGGCCTTCAGCATGGGCCTCTCCATCTTCTTGGCATAGAAGGCCCCATACCAAACCCTCAGCTCAGACCCTGGCAGCACATCCTGGGGAAAAGACAGAGGGTTACCTTATGAAAGAGAAGGGAACCATCTGTGTCTCCTGGAAGAGATCTCTCTCCCATTTGTTCACCACCTAGTGTGTAGTGATGTATTGGCCATGGACACTAAATAGTATGCTAGTGTGGATATCGGGACATATCCAATAAAGAATTACCAAAACTGTCCTCAGTTGCTTTGTTTGGGGGAGTTGGTATATGATACCTGGGAGGTGTTGAAGTAGACCTCATCGTCCTGCTGGTAAGCAGTCAGGTTCTGGTGCTGATAGTCAGTGGCGGGCCGAACCAGCATCATCCAATTACAGTCATCCTCATTGGCTGAGTCAAAACAGACTACCAGGCCATCTCTCTGGAAGATCTGTCCAGGTCACGAACAAAACCAAAGAATACAGAGAGTGGGATATTAACACCACCGCAAAGAACACAAACATCTTTCTCCATAATAACAGCAGTCTAAGTTGAGAACACACCTTCAGAGGGAACAGGTCTTCTTTGTCCAGGTGGGATATTCTCCTAGCCTCGAAGGGACCAAACCTGGTCCTCTTGACCAGACGTTGGAGGACAAACACTCCCTCCTTCCCATCTGGCACCTGTCTGATCTCCAGACTCTCCGGCAGAGAGGACCTGACCCACGACAAACAATGCAACATCCATCAATACATAGCCTCCTACACTTCTGTTACTCCAAAATCAGGTTCAAGATTTGCTGCTTTAAATACACAATTTGTAAGATGACCAGCTAAACTGGAAACCCACTCAACACCCTCTCACTGGGTAGCTTGCATGGTGGACTGTTACTCACCGTGCTCTGCTGAGAACGAATGAGTCCTGTACAGTCACCACTGGACCCAGCTCTGGACACTCAGAGTCATGATACTGCCCACAGTCCTCACACCCTGACAGGTACCATCAAAAAGTCACATATCAGATATCACATCCTCTGATGTCTAAATAGGCACAGGCATGCAACGTGAAATACACACACATGCGCATGTAGTGCTAGATACACACCACACATAGTGAGAGAGATACAATGGTAAATCAATGTGCACTATGTCTATATGTACATAGCTACCTCAATTACCTCGTACCCCTACATATTGGCCTGGTACTGGCACCATAGCCATGATATTTTTACTCTTACTGTTATTCATGGTTCACTTATTACTCACTACTTCAATATTGCATGTTTAAATCTTTATATTGCATTGTTGGACAAGAACCTGCAAGTAAGTCTAAACCTGTTGTTTACAAAGCCTGCGACAAATGAAATCTGATGCCATTTCAAGGATATTGAAGTTTTCAGTATACTCACAGATAAACTCATCTGGTTGCTCTGTCATCGTGACAATCTGCACATTCAAGAAAGGGACGTTGTTACTAATCTTCGTAACGTGTGTAATTGTGTATGATTTGTTTTATCTAAATCATAACGTTTAAAGGGGATATCAGCAGTTGATACATCCATTTCTGGACTTACATTCTGGACTTACATTAATAATGTATACGCATTGATTCTTGAAGGCTATAACTTTAGTTTAGTGCACGTGTCAAACTCATTCCATGGAGGGCCGAGTGTCTGCGGAGTTTGATCCTTCCTTGGACTTGATTGATGAATTAATGTCACGGATTAGAAAGGAACTCCCTTCACCTGGTTGCCTTGGTCTTAATTGAAAGGAAAAACCTGAACCCCAGACAGTAGGGCCTCCGTGGAATGAGTTTGACTTCCCTGGTTTAGCGTAACTTTCCATCAGTACCCCAAATATAACTTTATTTTACTCCAATGTTTGTAAACATTGTAAATGTTGGGCATAAACAACACTGTATAGCCTCAATATATGCTTAATACTGTTATTTTGATATATTGGATGGTCAGGCTTTGCATTAATAGCTCAATGAAATGCAGTGGTTGCATTTCTCCAGGCCCATCCCTCAGATTTTTACGAATAGAGATGGAGTTGCCGCTTTATTTACAAGCTACATTATTACTTAGAGATTATTACTTCATGATCATAGACGATGTATTTATGTTGCCACTGGTGGTTGTAACATAAATACATTAAGAAATGCCAAATGGGTTCGTCAAATAAATGAATACTGAAGAATGTGTGCAATCCTCTGAAGCAGTTCAAAATAGTGGCAAATGTGAGGCCTACACTTCTTGACTAACGCGGATAACTCAACCTGGAGCTATATTCTGGTCAAAAACAGCGGTGTGGTAAATGTATGGGGACCTCAATAAAGCAAAGGCCATTCTTCTCCAGTATGCAAAATTACACTGTGCATTCCACGCTAATAACAATACAGCAGTGGAGTAGCTACATATTAATAAAGACGATCCAGTAAAGAACGGGATCCAGGATTTTAACAGATTCCAAACTCTAGCCGGGTTTTAACTCCGATCTCAGCCTACTCCGTCTTCTGCAGTCATGCAAATGTAACAAAGAACAATCGGCATGGCGGATGGAATGGAGACGCAAACTCCATCTGGAGCCAGTTAATTTCAATGTCAGAACGGCGTTATACTGGACTCTCCGCGAGATTCCGTGTGCACCTCGAAAACTAAAAATATATTTCTGCACGGTGGCACAATTATTGTTTGTTCAAACTGCAGAAGTTAGAAATAAACATGTTACCTGTTTTCCAAACGACTACACATTTATTGAATCCTGACTCCGGGTTGCAATCCGCTCCAAGAAACCGCGCAGGACCGGAAATGCAGTGAAGTGCAGCTTGGGAATCGTAGTTTTCTTCAATCGCTAGTTATCAATGGATTGCTAATAAAACAGCTACGTTTTCAAAATATCTAATTCATGACTCGATTTCTTTACACAACGCACATATTTGAACGCACTAGGTCTACATTACGTTAAAATGTAATTGCTTAAAACAGGTGTGGCCTCCAAACAAAATACATATAGCACTATTATTCAGAGAAAGACAATAAGCACTTTGTCACAGAGATTCAAAGAAAACCGCACACTTGAGTGGTTATTCAGTTAATATTTATTGCTCAAGATGTTAAACCTGATATGTCAATAATTACTCATAATCCCTGCATGGCATTGACTGTAATTAAATATTAGCAGGCAACCAGGTTCTGTACATTTCACAGAGACAATATAAAATGTCAGCAAGCTGTTTAATAATATACAGGCCCACTGCTTATTGAAATGCATAATCTTGCACTTGTCAGTTGCCATTGATTAGGCTTAGAATCAAGTTTGCATGTTTAAAACACCCCACATTCTTTTCTGAAGTTTTAACAAGGTTTAAAGATTACTTTGGGTTTCGGCATACACCTCTAGCTGCAAGATGGCTCTAAAGGGGACCTTATTTACTGAAACAAGGAGCAGTCAGCTCATTGGGAACCCTTCCAGGAGCTTACGTCAATATTTGACCCACCACTGTACAAATATGTGACCGGTTACAGCATCTGAGGCGTTTGGCGCTCGTTCATACTTCACAGGAAGGACGTTAAAAAAAAAAACATAACCCATACAGTATCTGCAGCAGACAGAACTTAGTTAATGCTGTTGTTCAAGATCAACACAAATGGCATACCCTTTTTTTCAGCAACCAGATACCCCAGTGTAATCAGTCATCCAAGGATATCATAAAAACACAGCTCATTGATTATGTTTTCATATGGGTTGTTGAGGGGAAATCCAACTGGCTCCTCTTTGTCATTTTAATGCCACTCAGCAACATTCTCAAGTCCTCTGAAAACACCAGATCATAGGTATAGATAGCACAGCTACTGCCGTTCTGGGACAGCATGTCCCAAGTCATTCGAAGACTGGTCATACCTGAAGAATTGACAATTTCCAAGAGGTAATCCCACTACAGTTTGTCACTACTACACAGGTAGAACAACTGTTCTCCAGTCTCTTCAAAAGCCTTGTAAACAGTAGGGCATCTGACTACTATGTCCATGTTGAGTACTGCCATCATGTCCATAAGAGTATAGCAGTCCTCTCAGTAGGCTCATTCAATGAGAATAAAAACAGTAGTTGGCAGGGAATTTATCTTAAAACAACTCATTTAATTTACCTGCTTAAATAAAAGTACAATCATTAGCTAGATAAAATCCCAAAGCAGTCAAACCATTCAGATTTCCCAAAGATGTATCATCCTTTCTGTTTAGACAATGTTTAAAGCGCTGATATGTTACATTTCATTTTTAAAACAAAAAAACAGCAGAAACGCATGAGTGAATGACCCCTGTGTTTTTAGTGAACACTGCAACAAGTATGCCTTGAGGTAGTGTCACGTTCGTTCTCTCTCTCAGCATGATGTCACTGGGGTTCCATTTTCTACCTCACCAACCCCAGGCAGTTGTAGTGTAAGGAATCTTTAGGTCGGAAGACTAGAGGAAATTGCATTTAAAACACTGCAATATTTAAAAGAAAAGTGATAATACAAAGCAAAAAAATATTTTAAAATGTTATCAAACAGAAAATTGCAATTTTCATGTTTTCCATAATGTCACTGCACTGTTTTAAAATAGTGTTTATGGTGGAAATTCCCAATTCTTTATTACCAAGTGTAATTTTGGACTGTACAAAACTGTATGAGATAACCAATGACATCAAAAGATAATTTACAGAACTGCCATAACTGTTGATGTCTGAAATGTTTAGTCTGGCATAAGATTTTCACAGTAGCTCTGAAGTTTGTATGTGAATTTACTTTAGATAAGATGTCTTGAATTAAAATGTTAGGCTTTATCATCTCCCACTAGTATCAGCCTTGCAGTGGAACAAACTGTCTCCCTTTGTCAACACAAACTCCTCTCTCAATCACAAAGTGCCTCCACAAACTGCTTGCTATTTATACAGATAGAGGTTATCACAAGAGCAGTTCAAGTAATTACTCTTAAAAAGCTTTTTAAAAAAATCACACCTTGAGTGTAAAACCTAGAAAATGTATCTAGCAATGTGTGCAAATCATGTCAACACCACTCTTCTCTCCTTCTTTGGTCCCTCTGGGCCACATTTCAATCGGACCCTTTAAGAGGTCAAAGGTCAGGGTTGACCTCACTACCAAATATTTTTTATAACTAACCCAAGATAGACCAGAGCCTGTCGTTTCCAATGGGAGCAAATTAATCATACTGGGCAGAACAAACAAGGAGGTGGGCAGAGCCAAGCACGAGCTAGTGAGATCTTATTAGCGCTTTATAGAATTTATTTTAATATTTCCGTTAGGGAACGCCTACTATGAAGTGCGCGTGTGCAATAACAATTCGCCTTTGCACTCCAAAACAACGGCATTTTCAAAACTTTGGCAAAGGGTAAAGTCTACAAAGTGTAGTCCACTCGGTTTGTTACCGATTCTAGTTATGGAAGCAGAAAACTGTATGGACATCAAATGTTTAATCAATGAGAAAACTAGCAGAATGTTGGCCAAAATCCATCTCACTCCATCTTCTCCCGCTGACGACCACTTGGCTTTCTCTCACAACCATATTTGGTAGTGAGTGGAAACACCAACCAGATGCTTCACATTTACACATCCGGTGAAATATCTGTCTCATTGTTCTGTGTTACTACACTCTAATAGGATGAGGGTGCAGGTTGGCCACAAGTAGTTATTCTTCTGGTTTAGAAGGCCACAAATACAGAATATATGTTTTTTTTTTTTAATTACAAAAATATTATCATGAAATGGCATGGAGGTGAAGATTTTTTTTCTTCTCCAAATTAGCATTACCCAAAAACACTATCAAATATTTCTGCTACAAAAAAAAGTGAGGTTGGTGGAAGAGCCGGAGGGAGGGAGATAAAGATAATATTTTACCTCCATACTGCCTTCCAACCAGTAATGGAGGATTCACGGATCAGGAAGTGGAGTCTATCAGTCAGTGCAAGGTGGTAGATGTGGAGGCAACGTGGGGGGATGGAGGACTATCTGAGGGGAAGGAGAGGGTGGGGGGGTGGAGAACTATCGGAGGGGAAGAAAAGAGTGGTGGAGTGGGGGGGGTGGAGAACTATCGGAGGGGAAGGAGAGCGTGGTGGAGTGGAGAACTATCGGAGGGGAAGGAGACGTGGTAGGAGAGGGTGGTGGAGTGGAGGACTATTGGAGGGAAAGGAGAGGGTGGTGGAGTGGGGGGGTGGAGGACTATCAGAGTGGAAGGAGAGGGTGGTGGCGTGGAGGGGGGGGTAGAGGACCATCGTAGGGGAAGTAGAGGGGGGCTGGAGGCCTAGAGGGGAAGGAGAGGGTGGTAGGGGTGGTGGAGTGGGGGGGCTGGAGGCCTATCGGTGGGAGGGGGGGGGTCAGGCTGCATGCTGCTCCCCTGGGGTAGGAACGGGTGTCACTGTTTGGGTGGTGGTGGAGCCGTTGGCTGTGCTCTTGCTCGTGGGCAGCAGCTTGCGGTTCAGCATCCGGCTGAAGGTGGACGTGCGTTTCTCCCGGTCTACCGTCACAGGCTGCTCCAAGTACACCAGGTCGTTGTGCGACTGGCTCATCCCCGGGTCTTTGCACTGGCGGCGCCGGCGGAAGAACAGCTTGGCACTCCTGTGCAGGAAGCTGCCTCCTGGTGGGAGGGAGAAAAGGAAACCAGAGGAGGTTGTCCTAAATTAATATAATTAATTTGACATTTAAGTAACTTAGCAGACGCTCGACTTACAGTTAGTGCATTAATCTTAAGGCAACCACGTATCACAAATGTACTTTCTATCAGTCAAGGTAGAAGGGGGGGTTAAGTGCAGGTGAAGTTTTTGTAAATTGTTTTTGGGGGGGGGTATTATTTAAGATACTGTTTACAATGTTTTCAGAAGATGGCCAGGGACTGCTGTTCTAGCTGACAGTAACTGTCAGATAGTGTCCTCTACCCTCATAATCCCAGTCTATATTCACTAATAAAATAGGGAAAAAAACATGAATTCTTGTTTGCACAATGCACCTCATAAATTGGAGCCAAGTTATATGCAAGAGATACTGTGAATATGTGGGCCAACGTTCACCCTTAGTTTAGGAAACTTGACACACGCTTCAATACAAAACATTGCCAGATACATCTAGATACCTATCATTTTATCTTGGGAGGAGAAGAAAGGTGAACCACACCTTGATGCAAACCACATATTGATGAATGGGAGTAAATTAGGGTAAGTGGGTAAACAACAAACACACACAAACACCATTGAACAAGGACAAAGACAAGCTGAAAACAAGGACAATCAAACACGGACAAAGACAAGGTCAAAAAGAGAAAGTGGAGTAACTAATAAATCTGGACTTGAAAAGTAGAACCAACCATGACAGAATGTGCTTATAACTGCTCCTTACAACCAAACTAGGCACTGCTCCAGCCTAAAATTAAATGTTATACCATCTGAAAGCAAATGTGAATGTCACATTTCACAGATGGATAGCATTCTAATCTAGTCAAGCTACTAACAGCTGTTCGGGAGGTGACTTACTCTTCTGGAAATCATTTCTGATTAGTTTCCTCTAAGAAGGAAAAGAAGATTTGATTTGATTTGAAGAACACTGACAAGGGAAGACATGAAACATTGTGTCAGGAGGAAGGAACGATGAGAAATTAGATACATGACATGGAAAGAGAGAGAAAGAGAAAGTGATATGCCAGTAGAATATTGTAGGAAATAATAAGGCCAAAAATAAACCCAGCAATGAGATATGTCTGCACAGGACTGGCATAGGGCACATTCCATCAAACCTCACCTCTGCTCTTTTTGGATCCAGACTCTGAGATGCATAGTGACATGGAGGTTTTGTCTGGATCTTGGTCTGTGCCCTGTCCTGCTTGGCACTCCAAGTCCTCCGGGGCCTGCCGGGCTTGAGCCTGGGCCACTCCACTGGGGCCCTCCTGGGGGTCTGACGACACCTCCAGGGGTTTGCTACTGGCTTTTACTACTGATGCAGTTGCCACAGCAATCTCCTGAGATCCGCCCTCCGACATAGAGGCGTCCATCGCAGCAGCATAGCCCGCCATCAGAGCCATCTCATCATCCTGAGACAGAGGAGTCTGGGAAATGGAGTACAGAACAGAAAACCCACTATTAGAGGTAGAGTGTACTGCCTAGCTGCTCTGTAAGGTACATATTTGGCTTTCAGAAAAGCCCTATATAAATCCTATGTATTATGGTACCTTGGTCACTCCTGAGATGATGATGGTGCTCTTCTTGACCGGGGACTTGAGCTTCTGCCTGGCGGACTCGTGGAGCTGGCGGATGGCAGCCTCGGCCACGGGGTCGGTCCCGTTGAGCATGAGTAGCTCTGTGTCGGAGGAGGACAAGGCCTTGCTCCCCATGATCCCCAGCACGGACGGCTGCGCCGACACCCTTCGTCCTGACACCTTGGACTTGGTGCCGCTGGGAGGATTGGAGGGGGTCTCTGAAAACATACAAGATCACTTGGAGAAGTGGCTTATCAACTAATAACTTATACAAATATATATTTTATTTTTGATACATTTGATTTAAAATAATCTGAGCCCATCTTCTGTAAGCAACATCTCATAGTAAGGCTTAGCCTAGACTAGTGACAGTAATTTGTGTCAAAATGCCCGAACATCTGGTCTAGGGAACTGCATCGCAGCGCTAGCTGTGCCATCAGAGACTCTGAGTTCGCGCCCAGGCTCTGTCGCAGCCGGCCGAGACCGGGAGGTCCGTGGGGCGACGCACA
This sequence comes from Oncorhynchus mykiss, assembly GCF_057628025.1. Taxonomy (NCBI): domain Eukaryota; kingdom Metazoa; phylum Chordata; class Actinopteri; order Salmoniformes; family Salmonidae; genus Oncorhynchus; species Oncorhynchus mykiss. The sequence goes on along the minus strand of NC_143033.1, from coordinate 33,168,680 downwards.
ATTGGCCTAGCGTCGTCTGGGTTAGGGAGGGTTTGGCCGGTAGGGATATCCTTGTCTCATCGCGCACCAGCGACTCCTGTGGAGGGTCGGACGCAGTGTGCGCTAGCCAAGGTAGCCAGGTGCACAGTGTTTCCTCCGACACATTGGTGCGGCTGGCTTCAGGGTTGGAGGCGCGCTGTGTTAAGAAGCAGTGCGGCTTGATTGGGTTGTGTTTCGGAGGATGCATGGCTTTCGACCTTCGTCTCTCCCGAGCCCGTACGGGAGTTGTAGCGATGAGACAAGATAGTAATTACCAACAATTGGATACCACAAAATTGGGGAGAAAAGGGGATAACATTTTATAAAAAAATAAATAAATTAAAACAAATAAAAAAATGCCTGAACATCAAAGCTCCAGAGAATGGTTGTCTGTAGTATGTGGATAAGGACCTTCAAATGAGTCTCTTATTGACATATTTTTAGTGTTCCAGATTAAAATGTTACTTCAATACGTACGCTGGGTTATATTTAGTCCAGGCAGTAGTGGTCGACCTGGTTTACTCTTCACTGCAGTGATTGTGGTGACCACAGTACCGCAGGGCATGACCGTGCGGTCCATCTCCACTCTCTTAGTGGGGGCTGGAGTAGGGGACTGCCACGACCGCACCTCACTGGGTTTCAGGTAGGTCAACTGTGGTACAAAAGAAAGAAGGTAAAGACATGATTATCACACGTGTTCAAGTATAACTGATTGGAATTTCAATAAAACTTCAAAAACATTGAGTGAAACAATGTGTTGGATAGACTTGAATATGATATGCATTAAGTAGTTCAAAAGCTAGTTCTTACCTCAGCAGTAAGTGACCCTGTCACTTGATCTTTGGTCGTGAGTGTAAATGTTTGCTGTCCTTTGGGCTGCTTCTTCACCAGATCAAAAGGCAAAGACACTTGACCCAGTAAGGAGTCTATCAGGAAGACAACACATCCCAATCAGTTTGCGATTACAAGACTTCATACCTACAGGAAAAATAAATGAGTAAAATGGCAGACAACATGATACAGAGGACATTTTAACTGTCAGACAAAGCTTTCATTGTTATTAAAAACAATTTCAAAGTAAAACTATTTTGGGTGCGTATGGGACAGATTATTAGCATCATTCCCTCTCCCTGTCCATAAAGACAGAGATTCAAAACAAAGATACACTTACTCTCCTGCGGTTTCCCATCATCCAGCAGCTGAATTTTCAGCTCTTTTGATCGTCCATTCAGCTCACTGATGAGAGAAAGAGAAACATTCACTAAACTGAAAATGAGTAACAAAGACAATGAGGGAGAGAGGAGAACTGTGGGTTGGATATAACGCAACCGGTGGCAAGTGTTTACTAAGCGATTGAGCTCACAGGCTACAAATGAATTTTTGCTTTCCCTATAGACCGGGGTCTGTAAAGACAGTTTCTGGCAGCATTGGAGCTGGACTCACAAGATGAAGGGCTGGTCCCAGGCTGGACTGGCTGTGTTCTGTAGGACTGAAGTGGAGAGTTTCTGTGGAGGGTCGTCTAGCTGCAGCACACACAGGGGATTCAGACTGCCTGCAAAGTGCAAACAACAGAAGATGAGTTGAACAGAAATGCATGTTCACATACAAATCAATTAGGGTTGGGGATAATGAAACACCAGTCAATACAGTACACTGACAACTCCATTTATGAGCATTATGATTTTTGAACATTAGATCAAAATGACTTTAGATGTCTGAACCACAGAACTAGAATGAGTTCGTTCTACTTCTATGGTCTGAACACTTTAGTTTAATATAATGCTAATAACTTTGAGTGACTTTGTGACCAGTATCTTTACATGTCAATGACTGAGATAAAGCAGCGCTGGCTTGTAACAGAATGAATAATGCATCAACTGGTAGAGACACAAGTTGCCCTGGCCATTGGCCAACTAAACACTCAGCTTCAGGCCGGACTGAGGCTAAGCTAAGGGGAATGGAGCCATTACAAGATAACAGGAAACTTCACTAGTGATTGGCAAGCCAGGCTGAAACTCAATGAAAGGGACCTGGTTTGCTTTAATTCATTACATTTCTGCAGTTATGTAGAGCCTTTCAGACAGCACACACCAAAAAGCTGCTGCCTCCTTAGCTTTGGGTCGCAGCCAATTTCACAAATCCTAGCAGCATAATTGTCCACTTTGCTTTAATGAAAAAGAAGCCACGGGGGTGAGAAGTGGTGACCGCCACAAATTAATTTATCAATAGTAATCTATTCAGGGAGATACGCTCTGCCCCTGCTGTGGGGTGATGAGCTGCAGCTATGCCACCCCTGCTACTGTAGGAGAGTTTAGAACCACAATGATTAGGGTTCAACAGAGGTCAGAAAAGAACAAGTCTCAGTGGCTCCTTGGGTTCCATGATGCAGTCATCTCTTCTGGCAGCCACCTCAAGATGAGGCACATTTGGAGCTGTAACAAAACTTCAGTGTTTTGATCATGTTTCCATAGTCGAACCAGGTTGTGAGCCAGTGGTGTCCCTCACCTGCAGCACCGTCCTCCTGCTCCTTACACGTTACCCGGATATTCTTTACCAGCAGCTTCCAGTCGTGAGCGCGGGGGGGCTTGGGCGGTGATGTCACCTTGTTACGGGCCTCCTAGAAAGGGTGACAGAGAACATGGCGATACTAGGCACTTCCATATGCCATGTAGTGCAGAGTAGAAATGTAGAGCTAGAGGGTGTGCAGGCTATTGTTCCAGCTCAGCACTAACACATCTGACTCAAGAACGTGGGGTGTAGAGACTAAGCAACCTATCAATGTTGCTATGTAAGCGCTTCAGCACATCAATCAATGGAGAGGTATAGAGATGGCCACGGGGTGACAGGAGCACGATGTGCTGACGCAGTGTTTTTGTTGTCGTATGTCTTCCTCTCACCTTGACCTCTGTGGCCTGAGCAGGCCTGCAACTCAGCATAATGGAGGGACGCACCGCACACAGCAGCTGTCTCAGCCTGTCCTTTACTGCAGCCACACTGGGGCCTGTGGCATGGTCCTGACAGAGACGTACAACAAACAAACCGATCAACTATCTCATCATATCACTAGCAATCATTGCCATTACACTTTGACTTGTCTGGACTGATGGTTTTGGGATACATCCTAAAGGAACATGTTCAGGTTTGCAGTTTACACTCAAGAAGTATTGAAGTGCTTACGTCATTTTTTCAAATGTGTATTGCCTTTAACACTACAACTGAGACGGTGGGCTGTACCTGTGTGAAGCTGGGGCTGAGCTGCAGGTCCCAAGTCTCGAGATGGCACACCCCCCAGACCACCTGGACCTGCCCTTCAGCCTCCCTCATCTGCAAGTCCAACTGGGGAACAGAGGGCAACAGAACCACCATAAGCAACAACACCGTTCAACACACACACAGCTCAGAGTGCAAGCCAACACAATGAGCTGTAATTGAGCAGTCCAGCACAGAGAGAGTAAGTGAGAGAGAGTGAGTGAGCGAGAGTGGAGGTGATCGTCAAAGGTAGGACTGTACTAGTGACTGGGCCATCCTAGGGCTGTTACGGTGACTGTATAACCGGCACACCGGCAGTCACGAGTCATGACTGCAGTCAAATTCCAGTAACTAGGCTTCTCCAAGCTCTGATGCTGCTGCTGGTGGTCATTAGTAGCATACCAAACTTGCAAACTGCCTGGTACTCAGCTCTCTATTGTCCCTGTAATCACTCTGACATCAATGCGAATGTAATCGAATAGGTTAAGCCTTTCTATAGGTTAAGCCTACTATATTTATTTATCCACTTTACTAATATTAAACCCATTGCTTTTCTTTACAACAGGAGTATAGCCTAATTGGCTAGCATAAAAATTAACCACAGGAAAAACATCCTCCATTCGCAATTTAAGTGCAGAGATTTTTTTGTACTGAGACCGGTGCATGATAATGGTCCATCCTAAATCAAAAGTAATTTCACAGTATATGTGAAGACAACATTAAATTAAGAAGTCTGATGTGTGACAATATTATCACTAGCGAATGATGTATTATCACTTGTGAATGACACCCAGCATGTGCAGTAAGGCAAGAAACAGCGCATGCCTTTTTGTTGTTGCACCTTTTCAAATCCTAGTCGCACACCTCATGTCGCCTAGCCCATAATCCTATATGTGTTGATAAGGATTGTATCACAACTAAAGTGGCCAAATAACTTCTGAAAATAAAGCACATTAATCCGCATCACAACCGGCATACATAGTCGGAGCTTGAGCTACAAGTTCGGCGAAGATTTAAACCATAAAAATGCACCTTTATATTAAAGAATTACATGCATAAATCAGATTTGCAGTCACTTTTGTGTTATCCCGCAAATTGATTGCATTTTGGAACATTCGCGCCTACTGCCGTGTGCGCATCGCTGCACTTCATAATCTAAAGAAACAGCCTAATAGTTTACAAACATTTTAAGCTAAACATTCTGATCTGTTGCATCAGACTCAGTGCTTTAAAAAGAAAAGCGAAGGCGAAGTACACTTCCAAGAAAAGGCTTTGGGATGGAGTTTCAATATGGCAGTCGTGCCAACATATTCCATCAGCCACCTGGTGGAAGGGACTTTGTGGATCTGAGGCTCTTTCCCCTGTTGCCTCCATCATCCTCCAAATCCCACCAACATCAGCCACCTCAAAGCGCAACTGGTCCTTGTTTGGGAACACACACCAAAGCACGCAACAGGCTGACCAATACAAGGGTTGAAAAATTGGTGGCCATCCGGGCAAATTTGAGGCTTTTTGAGCCTGTCAACAAGCCATCCTCAACAAGGTTGGAAAGTGACAGTGAAGATGAGGCCTCAGAGTCTGATGTTCAAGAGGTGGACATTGAGGAGGTCCAGGGAGAAGACATATAAGCCTGAGAGGAAGTCAACCAAAGCTTTAGTTTCTAGACTATCATTTTACAGATGCGATGGATCATTGGGGATCATTCAATATTCCCTTTTGTTGTTCATTGAAATCATCCCATGTGAAGAGTCAACTAATTTAGTTAAAGTTCAATTCTTACCTAAATAGTTATTTTTATTTCTATTGGAAGGATTTAATCATTTGCCATGTCTACTTATGATAAGGTAAAAGGTTTATGATTCTGTCTCCATATGATATGGTAAAAACATTCAATACAAAAAACATCTCCATTTAAATGGTATTAATAATAATTTGCATATATTCCTGTTAATTCCCATGGAAAGTTTCCACCTCTGAATATTCCCCAAAATGTGCAATCCTAACCGCCACAGCCCTGGGCCACCCTGTCCCAAAATGCCTAGATTCTGCTCTGGCTGTACAGACAAATCTGTGTTACCAAACGAAGGCTTTTTCTGATAGCACTGAAATACCCAGGTAAAATGCCTGGATTAAGTGAAACAAAAAGTTTGGTCAATAAAAGTAGATTTCGGTCAGACTGGAAACAGTGTAGACCTAAGGGTTACTTAAGTTTCCTTGTACTGTGCTCTAAGTAATGGAGAGCACAACAAACATACAGTGCATTCGGGAAAAGTATTCCGAACCCTTGACCTTTTCCACATTTTGTTATTTGACAGCCTTATTCTAAAATTGATTAAATTAAAAAATGTTCCTCAATCTACAAACAATACCCTATAATGACAAAGCGAAAAGGTTTAGAAATGATTGCTAATTATTTGTATTTTTATTTATTTTTTAAATCAGAAAGACCTTAAGTATTCAGACACTTTGCTATGACTCGAAATTGATCTCAGATGCATCCTGTTTCCATTGATCATCCTTGAGATGTTTATACAACTTGATTGGAGTCCACCTGTGGTAAATTCAATTGATTGGATATGATTTGGAAAGGCACACACCTGTCTATCAAGGTCCCACAGTTGGCGGTACATGTCAAAGTAAAAACTAAGCCATGAGGTTGAACGAATTGTCCGTCTAGGTTCGTGACAGGATTGTGTCAAGGCACAGATCTGGGGAAGGGTACCTAACAATTTTTGCAGCATTGAAGGGCCGAAGAACACAGCGGCCTCCATCATTCTTAAATGGAAGAAGTTTGGAGACACAAAAACTCTTCCTAAAGCTGGCCACCCTGCCAGACTGAGCAATCAGGGGGAGAAGGGCCTTGGTTAGGGAGGCGACCAGGAACCCGATGGTCACTCTGACAGAGCTCCAGAGTTCCTCTAAGGAGATGGGAAAACCTTTCAGAAGGACAACCATCTCTGCAGCACTCCACCAATCAGGCCTTTGGTGGTAGAGTCGCCAGACAGGAGCCACTCCTCAGTAAAAGGCACATGACGGTCCGATTGGAATTTGCCTAAAGGCACCTAAAGAACTCTGACCATAAGAAACAAGATTCTCTAGTCTGATAAAACAGGTTCGTCAAGCTTGTAGCGTCATACCAAAGAAGACTTGAGGCTGTAATCGATGCCAAAAGTGCTTCAACAAAGTACTGAGCAGAGGGTCTGAACACTTACAGTACCAGTCAAAAGTTGACACACCTACTCATTCAAGGGTTTTTCTTTATTTTTGTTGTTGTAGAATTTTTTTTTATTTTTTTATTTTACCTTTATTTAACTAGGCAAGTCAGTTAAGAACAAATTCTTATTTTCAATGACGGCCTAGGAACAGTGGGTTAACTGCCTGTTCAGGGGCAGAACGACAGATTTGTACCTTGTCAGCTCGGGGGGATTGAACTTGCAACCTTTCAGTTACTAGTCCAACGCTCTAACCACTAGGCTACCCTGCCGCCCCTGCCGAATAATAGAGAAGACATCAAAACTATGAAATAACATATGTAATCATGTAGTAACCAAAAAAAGTGTTTAACAAATGAAAATATATTTTATATTTGAGATTCTTCAAAGTAGCCACCCTATGCTTTGACAGCTTTGCACACTCTTGGCATTCTCTTAACCAGCTTCATGAGGTAGTCACCTGGAATGCATTTCAATTAACAGGTGTGCCTTGTTAAAAGTTGATTTGTGGAATTTCTTTCCTTCTTAATGCATTTGAGCGAATCAGTTGTGTTGTGACAAGGTAGGGGTGGAATACAGATGCCCTATTTGGTAAAATACTAAGTAAAAAAAACAAAGAAAAATGACAATCCATCATTACTTTAAGACATGAAGGTCAGTCAATACTAGAGGTCGACCAATTAATCGGAATAGCCAATTTCAAGTTTTCATAACAAATAAAAGGTGATTCAAAAATACAGATTTGGCCGATTTAAGAAATATATATATCTTTTTTTTACACCTTTATTTAATCTTTATTTAACTAGGCAGTCAATTAAGAACACATTCTTATTTTCAATGACGGCCTAGGAACGATGGGTTAACTGCCTTGTTCAGGGGCAGAATGACAGATTTTTACCTCGTCAGCTCAGGGATTCAATCTTGCAACCTTACAGTTAACTAGTCCAACGCTCTAACCACCTGCCTCTCATTGCACTCCACGAGGAGCCTGCCTGTTACGTGAATGCAGTAAGCCACGGTAAGTTGCTAGCTAGCATTAAACTTATCTTATAAAAAACAAAATCAATCAATCATAATCACTAGTTAACTACACATGGTTGATGATATTACTAGTTTATCTTGCGTGTCCTGCGTTACATATAATCGATGCGGTGCGTATCGTTGCTCCAATGTGTACCTAACCATAAACACCAATGCCTTTCTTAAAACAAAAAACAGAGAATTATATATTTTTAAACCTGCATATTTAGCTAAAAGAAATCCAGGTTAGCAGGCAATATTAACCAGGTGAAATTGTGTCACTTCTCTTGCGTTCATTGCACGCAGAGTCAGTGTATATGGGCCGTAATTATGACATAACATTGAAGGTTGTGCAATGTAACAGCAATATTTGTTCCTGTTCCCAAGAAAGCTAAGGTAACTGAGCTAAACGACGTCCGTCCCGTAGCACTCACTTCCGTCATCATGAAGTGCTTTGAGACTAGTCAAGGACCATATCACCTCCACCCTACCTGACACCCTAGACCCACTCCAACTTGCTTACCGCCCCAATAGGTCCACAGACGACGCAATCGCAATCACACTGCACACTGCCCTAACCCATCTGGACAAGAGTAATACCTATGTGAGAATGCTGTTCATCGACTACAGCTCAGCATTTAACGCCATAGTACCCTCCAAACTCGTCATCAAGCTCGAGACCCTGGGTCTCGACCCCACCCTGTGCAACTGGTTACTGGACTTCCTGACGGGCCGCCCCCCAGGTGGTGAGGGTAGGTAACAACATCTCCACCCCGCTGATCCTCAACACTGGGGCCCCACAAGGGTGCGTTCTGAGCCGTCTCCTGTACTCCCTGTACACCCACGACTGCGTGGCCATGCACGCCTCCAACTCAATCATCAAGTTTGCGGATGACACTAGAGTGGTAGGCTTGATTACCAACAACAATGTGACGGCCTACAGGGAGGAGGTGAGGGCCCTCGGAGTGTGGTGTCAAGAAAATAACCTCACACTCAACATCAACAAAACGAGATGATTGTGGACTTCAGGAAACAGCAGAGGGAGCACCCCCCTATACACATCGACGGGACAGTAGTAGAGAGGGTAGTTTCAAGTTTCAAGTTCCTCGGCGTACACATCACGGACAAACTGAATTGGTCCACCCACACAGACAGCGTTGTGAAGAAGGCGCAGCAGCGCCTCTTCAACTTCAGGAGGCTGAAGAAATTTGGCTTGTCACCAAAAGCACTCACAAACTTCTGTAGATGCACAACCAAGAGCATCCTGTCAGGCTGTATCACCGCCTGGTACGGCAACTGCTCCGCCCACAACCGTAAGGCTCTCCAGAGGGTAGTGAGGTCTGCACAACGCATCACCGGGGGCAAACTACCTGCCCTCCAGGACACCTACACCACCACATCAGACTGTTAAACAGCCACCACTAACATTGAGTGGCTGCTGCCAACACACTGACTCAACTCCAGCCCCTTTAATAATGGGAATTGATGGAAATGTACGTAAAATATATCACTAGCCACTTTATATAATGTTTACATACCCTACATTACTCATCTCATATGTATATACTGTACTCTATACCATCTACTGCATCTTGCCTATGCCGTTCTGTACCATCACTCATTCATATATCTGTATGTACATATTCTTTATCCCTTTACACTTGTGTGTATAAGGTAGTAGTTGTGGAATTGTTAGGTTAGATTACTCGTTGATAATAACTGCATTGTCAGAACTAGAAGCACAAGCATTTGGAGACATTTATCTCCATCACCAACTTTAAACATCTGCTATCTGAGCAGCTAACCGATCGCTGCAGCTGTACATAGTCCATCGGTATATAGCCCACCCAATTGACCTACCTCAGCCCCATACTGTTTTTATTTTATTTACTTTTCTGCTCTTTTGCACACCAGTATCTCTACCTGCACATGTTCATCTGATCATTTATCACTCCAGTCTTAATCTGCTAAATTGTAATTATTCACTCCTATGGCCTATTTATTGCCTACCTGCTCATGCCTTTTGCACACAATGTATATAGATACTTTTTTTTTCTTTTTTCTACTATGTTATTGACTTGTTTATTGTTTACTCCATGTGTAACTCTGTGTTGTTGTCTGTACACACTGCTATGCTTTATCTTGGCCAGGTCACAGTTGCAAATGAGAACTTGTTCTCAACTAGCCTACCTGGTTAAATAAAGGTGAAATAAAAAATTAATAAAAATAAATTTCGCTACACTCGCATTAACATCTGCTAACCATGTGTATGTGACAAATACAAATGTGATATTTGGACTTATGGATGCCACCCGTTAGATAAAACACGGAACGGTTCCGTATTTCACTTAAAGAATAAACGTCTTGTTTACGAGATGATAGTTTCCTGATTCTACCATATTAATGACCTAGGGCTCGTATTTCTATGTGTTATCATGTTATAACTAAGTCTATGATTTGATAGAGCAGTCTGACTGAGCGATGGTAGGTACCAGCAGGCTCGTAAGCATTAATTCAAACAGCACTTTCGTGCGTTTGCCTGCAAGCGTTTTGACTTCAAGCCTATCAACTCCCGAGATTAGGCTGGTGTAACCGATGTGAAATGGCTAGCTAGTTAGCGGGGTGCGCGCTAATAGCGTTTCAAACGTCACTCGCTCTGAGACTTGGAGTGGTTGTTCCCCTTGCTCTGCAAGGGCCACGGCTTTTGTGGAGCGATGGGTAACGCTGCTTCGAGGGTGGCTGTTGTCAATATGTTCCTGGTTCGAGCCCAGGTAGGAGCAAGGAGAGGGATGGAAGCTATACTGTTACACTGGCAATACTAAAGTGCCTATAAGAACATCCAATAGTCAAAGGTTAATTAAATACAAATGGTATAGAGAGAAATAGTCCTATAATGCAGGGAAACCATCATCCGTTTTACCACATTTCTATCAGCATGTTAAATGTTCAACCTGAGTGGGGAAAAAAATACACAAAAAAATAAAACTCTGGACCATCTTTACTCCACACACAGAGACGCATACAAATCTCTCCCTCGACCTCCATTTGGCAAATCTGACCATAATTATATCCTCCTGATTCCTGCTTACAAGCTAAAAATTAAAGCAGGAAGCACCAGTGACTAGATCAATAATAACGTGGTCAGATGAAGCAGATGCTAAGCTACAAGACTGTTTTGCAAGCTTAGACCGGAATATGTTTCGGGATTCCTCCAATGACATTGAGGACTACACCACATCAGTCATTGGCTTCATCAATAAGTGCATCGATGACATCGTCCACACGGTGACCATACATACATACCCCAACCAGAAGCCATGGATTACAGGTAACATCCGCACTGAGCTAAAGGCTAGAGCTGCCGCTTTCAAGGAGCAGGACTCTAACCCGAAAGCTTATAAGAAATCCCGCAATTCCCTCTGACAAACCATCAAACAGGCAAAGAGTCCTGTATTGACGAAGATCGAATCATACTACACCGGCTCTGACGCTCGTCAGATGTGGCAAGGCTTGCAAACCATTACAGACTACAAAGGGAAGCACAGCCAAGAGCTGTCCATGACACGAGCCTACCAGACGAGCTAAACTACTTCTATGCTCGCTTCAAGGCAAATAACACTGAAACATGCATGAGGGCACTAGCTGTTCCGGAAGACTGGCTGTGGAGAGCGTGATCACACAATGTGAGTAAGACCTTTAAACAGGTCAACATTCACAAGGACCATATTTCGAAATAACTTTAATTCAAGCAGAGAGACAAAGGCTAGATTGCGTAAACATTGTGGGTAAACCTGAGACTTGACTGTAAATCGTGCCCATTCAGTTATGGGCCGTGCTACTAAAATAGATGAATCAAGCCATCTCTACTTGGTTTTGCATGAAAGATAGCCTATCACTCAACGTCAAGACCATTATTTTTGGGTGGAAAATTCTTAATTCCATTAGTATGTGATTGTGTCTGTGATTATACTCCAACAATAAAAGTGAAGGTAGTAGGGAAAGTGGGGCACCTTTACCAAAAAATGGGGGAGCTGGGAACTCATCCCCTCCAGTATTTTACATGACACTGACAGTAATTTAAACAAGGTCTCGAGGGCATTTATCAACCTCGGAGTCCTCGCCATTTAATCTGATTCTTGTAGCAGAAGCGAAGCTCTGCTGAAGTGCGTCATGTTCAATAAATCAGAGCTTCCTCCATTAAGACAACCAGGAACCCTGCCACCTCTGACTCGCTCTCACTTTGTTCGTATTAAGCATAGCTCCAATTGAAATGGGAAGGGATATATTATAGCTGCAGATGTAGTGAGCACAACTGTTGTGTTCATTTACCTGCAGTTCAAGTGGAGATATCTTTACGCTGTACCTACAGGGATCTCCTGGAGACATGGCTGATGGTGAAGCACTGAGGGAGAACTGAAGCTTGTCCCCGACCACCTTGCATCGTGCAGCCTATAGGAAGACAAGACAGCAAATAGTTACAATAGTACCATACAATAAGCGAGGGAACACTCAAACATGTATTTGAGGTAAAAAGGTGCTTGGTGCTAAACATGCCTAACTATGATTGTGGTATTCTTGCAAACTGCATACGTGGTTCACATTACAATTGGTTAACCTGTAGTTTTTCCTTAATGGGAACTATGTGTGTTGCCTATTTCAGAGTGTGACAACAATCAACTTGAAAGCTCAAACATGAAGCATCTCATTAAAGGAGGGTACTGCCCATTTCTCCCTGCTTGACCCTCCTTGTCATTGGTTCCCTAGTCTCCTTATGGTGCTTTCAAGACAACTGGTAACTCTGGGGGGGGGGGGGGGGGGGGACTAGGTAAAATCATGACATCATTGATCTTCAGGTTGGAGCGCTAGAAAGATGCCAGAGTTTCCCACTTGGAAATCTGAGTTAGATGACCGTTCTAATGATTTTTCCTAGTCGAAGCTAGTTTTTCGCCACTCCAGAGTTCCCGGTTGTCTTGCACACACTGGAGTCGGAAGTTGGAGAACTCGAGTTCTGAGTTGTTTTACAGTGCTGATCTGTACTGGGCTGGCTATAAGGGGACAGCTACATAAGCGTCTTACTGCATACACATACCAATGGAGGCAGGGCAAGGACACACCTTTGTTCACCAAAGTCTCTGGGAGCAGAAAACAATGAAGCAGCATCTGGATCTTGCATATTATAGAAAAGCCCCCAAAAAACTGAGCAGGCATTTAATAACACAGACTAGTTTAAATCGTTGCTTTACTTTGTTTCTCCATACAAAATCTGCCAATGCTATTGTTGAAAATCTTATTGATAACTTGTTGTTCATCTTCCTTTTAGAAGAGGGCTGGTTATATGAGGATCCCATGAACTTAGAGCTGGAGAGGAGGTAGTAAAAGTGTGCTTACAGCATGAAAACTGTAAAGAGGCTGCTATTGGCTCCAGCCAGACAATTTAAGGGGAGGGGGAAATGTCTGGAAGTGCCAGTGAAGTTAATGGACATTGTAACTCAGGATATTGGCCACTGCAGACCTGAAATTAAGTTAAATGGCTGTAGCACCAGTAGATCAGCCCCTCTACATTGAATTACAGTGGAAGAGTGGATTGACTACAGAGCTGGGTTATGACATTAGGGCATGTTGATTAGGAAATGGCAACAGCATAAATGCTTGCTTTTCTAGCTGTAATGAATGTCAAAGAGGCCAAAATAAAAATTATTTCATTGGCTATAGGAGGAGAATGATGACGCTGCACTGGGTTCAACAATGACAACATTGATCCAGATTCCTCATCTTAACTCGATCGTGATTTTATCAGGAAAAGAAGCATTCAAAAACAATGATAAAACCATGTCTGGGCTATAATGCATTAATGTACTGAGCTTTTCATTGTGTGTGCAATTTATTGAGAACCATTGGATGAGAGCCAGTCCCTGTGTATCAGACTCTCTTACCTTCTGACTAGCAGACTTCTTGAAGCTGGACACTTGGCCAACCACCAGTTCTGATGACTCGAGGCCGTCCTCTTCTAATATTAGTTGCACTGGGCACTGTGTGAGTTAGGAGTACACCGGTCAGGTCAGGAGGTGATCAGCAATAGGCTATGCCCCAACAACTGTCATTATCTCAACATTACACTTCATTTTGACAGTTTCAGTCAAAGAGTTAGAGAACATGGAAGAAATGGGTCACCTTTACAATTTGGATCACGCTTACAGTTTGCGGCTACAGGAGCTTCAACTCTTGACAGTAGCTTGAGAGATGAGGTTTCAACAAGGCAGTGTCAACGTATGGGAATCAAGATTGTTGACACTGTATTCTGTGACAGGGAGCCTGTGCTGTCACGATGCTCACATGTGTACTCAAGTCTTGTTAGGTTCATACAGATCCTGTATTCATATATTGTTTGTTTGGCTACAGTGGATTCTTTGTCATGTCTACCAGGGACTATTTAAATAAATAAATACACATACATATACATATATATATATATATATATATATATATATATATATATATATATATATATATATATATAGAGAGAGAGAGAGAGAGAGAGAGAGAGAGAGAGAGAGATATATGCGTAGCTACAGTCAGCTCTGTAGTTTCCCAATAGTAATCTGTTAAGTGAAACAATCTATTGGTCGACATGGGACTTGAATTTTTCAACTAACCTGCTATTAGCGATACTGTATTTGTTTTCGTTTCGGGGGGAAAGGGTATCTAGTAAATGTTCATGTACAGTTTCAGGTGATTCTACAAAAAACACAGAAAGCTTAGAAAGATATTAAATCCACTGTAGCACCAAGAGCAGGTTATTTGAAAATTCCATGGTGGCGTTAAGAATAAGCTAACCTGTAACGCCCAGTAATGGAAACATATGTATCACATATATGTCGTACAAACTGTAGTTAGACTTACCCCAGACTTCGTCGATTCGTCATTCAAAGCTCTGCACCAAGCCCCTCTCCATTGACTTTTCCAACTGTTCAGTGAAAGCGCCCATCCCAACAGAACGTCCGCTTCCCCCGAACCAGCATTGTTTTGCTCAGGCATCTGTATCCGTAGATCGCTGTAAAAATACTGTACTAGATACAGTATCAATGTAATGATGGAGGCAATGAACAGCGTAACCATGCAAAGCCATGGCAAGTCTCCCAAACCGGAGTTTGAAGGGAGACTTTCTGAGTCAAATTCTCCCAAATCAGCATTTGAAAGATTAATTTCTGAGCCAGGCATCCTCAGCAATTTACTTGTTTAGCTAGCTATGTATTTAGCTAATAACAATGGTCCCTTAAAAGTAAGAACAGTACAAAAACATGGTCCGATGATCTTTGCAAGAAAGTCCCTGTCATTCAAGACAGCTAGCTAACGGAGGACGAGATCCAACTATTATAGCAATGGGAGCTAGCCTTACCACCACAAGTTCAACCACTGAACCAGTATGAAAGCTAATGTTAGCCTCTTGTCAATAATATCCTGGCTCCCGAGGCGCAACTTTAAACGAAAATAAAATACCCAAGACGAGTAACTTGGCTGGCGACAGACTTCTCAAGGATGTAATCTTGCTATCTAACGTTATCTGGTTTGAAAACGGTAGTCAGAAAAATGCTAGCTAGGTAGCTAAAAACAAGCAAGTACAATACATGGTTTCCTTTATTGCAAATAGCTAGCTAAAATAACGTGAGTGTTATTCTGAGTAACGTAAGTTTTACCAAGCTTCTAAGTAAGTTCCACAGCTCTAGCTGAACAACATTGTATAAAATGTCTGTCTTTGGCTAGCTAGCCAACAACAGTAAGTTAGCTACACATGGTTACTAGCTTTTCATAAAAGTTAGCTAACTTCAGACCTTTCTTTCATTCGATTGCTAGCTAATGTGTATTCTAGTAAATTGCAGTAGGTAGCTAACAAGCAAGTTAGCTAGCTGCTACCCAGTAACACGTATTCCAAAATGTAATGTCCATGAATCATTTCTGGCGTCCATGGTGTAAAACAAAGTGAAACTATTATGTGGCTAGCTTTAAACGGCGGAGGGGAAAATGA
Organism: Oncorhynchus mykiss; assembly: GCF_057628025.1. Lineage (NCBI taxonomy): Eukaryota > Metazoa > Chordata > Actinopteri > Salmoniformes > Salmonidae > Oncorhynchus > Oncorhynchus mykiss. Next base: position 33,153,158 of record NC_143033.1, on the reverse strand, counting down.
TAATTTCGTGAGATTCTTATAAAGCCTCATCTCAAACTTGCAGAGCATCTCCGATACCAACGATGACCGAAATCGAAAACTTGCCAATGCGATATATGTGACATGAACTGTTATTCCCAGAGTGCATAGCGATATCTTAAAGCACCCCAAGTGCGCCCTGTTTTAACCTCTAGCGGGTCTTTCGAAACTATCAATTATATCTTCAAATACATTTTCTTATATAAGAAAATCAGCTTTCTGATGCGGGAATAACTGTAATTACAGAGCTATTATCGATACACGTTTTGTTACCTTGCAGAGATACAAGGCTCGGATTGGACCAAACTACATTCCGTAGATTTTCCAGTGTTGTGTTTACAGAAATGGCTCCTCCTCTCTAGTAAGAACGACGACATTACACTTTGTGTCAGCAAGTTATTATGAATAAATACATTTAAAGAACATAGATAGCAAGCAACAACATATGTAGCTATATTCATCAAGTGAATCTGAAAGTTGCGCCTTCTCTTGATAACCTTCGAACTTGCTCGAGTGAAATAACGTTTGCTGCGCGATATAGCTAACTACTCACAATAGCTATCTAGCAGTAGCATCTAACGTCCGCTAGCTAGCTCATTTGGATGTTTAGCCCTGTTTTATGGAACGTAAACAACCATTGAAGGGTGTGTTTCAATAGCTTGCGAGTTTCCCCATATATTCAACCTGCCACTGTGGGGAAGCAGATCATCATGAACTGCCGTTCGGAGGTTCTGGAGGTGTCGGTGGAGGGAAGACAGGTCGACGAGGCTATGCTGGCTCTGTTGCACACTATCCTATTGCATCGCAGCACTGGAAAATTTCACTACAAGAAAGAGGGTACCTACTCCATTGGCACTGTTGGCACACAGGACATTGACTGCGACTATATTGATTTCAGTTTTGTTCGTGTTTCTTCAGATGAGCTTGACAGGGTCATCAGGAAAGCAGTGGGCGAATTCAAGGTAAGGCCTGTCTGACTATTTTGATTGTTTGGCTATTGAAATTATACATTAAAACATGTAGCTAGATGTATTTTTTTTAAACTGGCATCCATTGACCTCTGGATCTATGTTGTTATTTACAGGATGCCATGGGCAACGGGACTGATGGAATGGGACAAATCTCACTGGAGTTCTACCAGAAAAAGAAGTCTCGCTGGCCTTTCTCTGATGAGTGTATTCCATGGGAGGTCTGGAGCATTAAGGTCAACGTCGTCAACCTGGCCAACGAGCAGGAGAGACAGATCTGCCGGGAGAAAGTGGGCGAGAAGCTGGGCGAGAAGGTGATCAACATTGTGGAGGTGATCAACCAGCACGAGTACCTACCCAAAATGCCCACACAGTCGGAAGTGGACAATGTGTTTGACACCAGCCTCAAAGACGTACAGCCTTACCTGTACAAAATCACTTTTCAGATCACTGATACGCTGGGCACCTCAGTAAGCACCACCATGAGAAGGCTGATAAAAGACACCTTAGCACTGTGAGGGAGCCTCAAGATAATTTGCATCGTAAAACATGGCTGTGGGTAGCTTGGTTCCAGATCTGTTTGTGCCGTCTTGCTAACTCCTATGATTGTGACCATAGGATGTTATCAAGACAACACAAATGGATCAGGGGCTAGGCTGTGTACTTTATTGACTATGGGATGTAATTGCTTCATTGACATCGGCATTTGCAGGCCTGTGAGTGTCTTAAGTATTAGTTAGAAGCACTGGTAGTACGCTAGAAGTACCACCATCAAATGTCTAATCCGCTTTATTCACATTTGTAAGCAGTCATTTTAGGATCCTACTTATCTATCCCTATTCTTTCACAAAATGCCTTTGTCAACACTGAAACATGACCTTTCACATCCGATAGTACAATTTGATCTTTTATGTTTTTGTATGAAGAAAGTGCTGCAAAAGTAGCATGTCTGTCTGAAACAGGTTTTCATTTAATAACTGCTTTAAGTAATTGTAAAGTAACTATCTTATTTATGTTTATGACATTAGCTTTTGTTATTAGAAAATAATGTGCAGAAAGGTGTTTCACTTTTGAAAATAAAATTGATAATCCTAATTGACTTCACTTTGTTATTCTAGAAAACCACCTGGTTCTGTGCTTACTGATGTTAATTAAGGAAAAGACAGACCAACGCGAACTTCGGCCTTGCGCAGTGGGTGGCCGTCCAATTGCGTCTGACCACAGAACATTGGTCGTCATTTTCTGTTCATTTCCTGACTACACGTTGAATTGCCGCGCTTCTTCCACACCAAGCAGGTGATTTACTGCAGATGACTGACATTCGTGTTAGTCTGTCCTCTCCTTTACAGGTTCAGATTTGTGCAGTATATTCAAAGACAGTACAGTATGAAGATAGGCAGAAACTGCTTCTACAATAGACAGTGGCGATTTTAGCATGTAAATGTTGGGGCAAACTCCCCACATTTTGTTTTAGATGCATGTCATTAAAGCCACTACACAACACTAAACAATACATTAATTGGACTATAACAGTGACAAACGGTGTTGGGACTGCTGCCCCAACACCTTACCAATTTTACTCCTGGCTATCAGCGGAGCTTTGTCTGGCAGTGAAACAGTTAATTCAGCCTCATTTACTGCCTTAAAAAAAAACATATCTCATATGGCTGACTGGCTTAAACAAATGTGGTTTCTACTGACAATTGAGATGTACAAACTATGGCATAAGGGGACAACGAGGGTAAATGGCATTCGTAATTTCGATTAAGACAAGTGTGAGTTAAGACGGACATAGTCAATATAACTAGTTGTTCAGCACTTTTTAAATGTACGACGACAAAATTCAGAACATGGGCCGTTCTTACAGTATTCTCCCTGTGCACCGAGTCAGAACCATAGGGTAAATAAAGGGGGCATATAAGCAGACAATTAAATTTTTACAATATTCAATGATGACATTTCTCTAAAACAGGCTATAGGTTACATGTGCACCACCAAGTCAGAACAGTAGGCTAAATTATGAGGGGAAATGGCCCAAATTATTAGGGTGGGGCACATGGGCTACTAACAGCTTACTACACAACATACACTTAGTATTACTTTCTTAGCTACAGTATACATATCTCCCTGGCATATTACATCATTTATGCAGCAGCATACAATACATTTTTGGACTTGCCTTATTGTGCTATGCTCACTTGAACAGGAAGGTGGTGCGGCGGTCTTTCGTGGGCAAATTTTGTCATCAAAATCTGGCATTCTCTGGATTTATGGTGCTTTCAAAGAAAACTGGGAATTCTGAAAAAACAAAGGTAGAATCATGACGTTAGTGATCTTCAGGTCGGAGCTCTCAAAAGAGGCCCGAGTTCCTGACTTGGAATTCAGAGTTGCATGACTGTTCAAAACGTATTTTCCCAGTCAGAGCTTGTTTTTTTCAGAGTTCCCAGTTGTCTTGAACTCACTGAAGACTGAGATTTTCCAGTTCTGAGTTTCTAGTTGTTTTGAAAGCGGCAGAAGTCATGCTGGATTAACAGCATGGTCAATGTTTATCCTTTTAAGCTTGGAAAAGAAACCCCTACAAGAGATTCTTAAAGACTTGGACCACACATCCACTCCACTGAATAGCAGGCTAGTGATTGCTTTGCAATGCTTGCAGTTAGCCACTGATTTTTCCAAACCACTAATTGTTGAATTTGCCATTTCCAACTTGTTGTGTAATGTTAATGTCCAATGGTCGATGAGCACCGATACGTTTTATCTATAATTTATCATCATATGACAAGGATTTAAAAGGATTTGCCAGTAGATTGTCGACTTGATTCATGATGATGACTGCTACGTAGCTTGCTAACTAAGATTTTGAAAGTTGTCCAATCAGTCCAATCAAAGCTACTGTGATTTGACGTCATTTTATCTGTGGCCAATGACTTTGAGCCTTCTTGCATGGGCACTTCTAATGTAACTCTATGACAGCACCCCTTGGGCTCTCCCCATAGATTTTGCAATAACGTGGCATCCCTATGAGTGACAGAACACTGAGCCAATTACGACGCAACTAGAGAACATTACCACCCCTACGCAGAAAGCACTGAGCAAAAAAGAGACCATGTTTGTATGCGGCTTTATTAACTCAATTATTATTTTTTATATATTTTTTTACATTGTTTGCAAACTGATATGTGACACGTTTTAATGCCAAAACAACATGCAAAACAGCCAAAATCATAGCTAAACAGGTGGGGTTCAAAACATGTGGGGCTCTGGCCCTGAATGATGTGTCGCTACTGACAATAGAAATCCCAGATCACACTTATAGCCAATGTCATGGCGATGTTAGCTAGTTCATGCACAGAAACGCGTCATCGGGTATAAAGGTAATCTCGTGCCGAACTGCACATGTGCAGGCCTTCAATTTATAGGCACTCCTTCGATATAAACCTGGTCTGTTAGGTCTATTTCGCAAGTATTCCGGGAAGTCTTGCCATTTTGCCTCTCTGGGTAATTATCAACCTCAACTATTTCAGACTTAATCATACTAGTATTGAACCGACAGAGAGTAAAATCCGCATGTTCTTAGCCATTCAAATTCACTCTTGTGAATTCCATTCAAATTCACTCTACTATACAAGTCGCTTATGTGCTGTTGTATTTGTGTACCAAATTAATAATTAAAAACATCTACCATACACCACACCCAGTATATATATAATATATATCATTTAGAAACTGTGGTATACTGTATACCAAGCATGCAGACAGGTCAGACAGGTCAAGTTGTAAAGATGTTGATGAAATCTTCAAATAAAGAATTAGTAACTAAACAGTCAAGGCATTTTTTAGGTTGAGAGGCCAGATGCTATATTCAAAAGCAGTATTTGCCATGCAGCTGTGTGGATGTTTTTCCCTTATCTAAGTTGCAAAGGTTTCCTCTCCAATCATGTATTTTTCATTCACAGGATGACCTTGTACAATAATGGAGAGAAAAGCATTTCCAGTCTCTATATTCTCAAGGGCCACAGAGCAGACAGCAAATTCACTTCCAGAGTCACAGCCAAAAAATTAGTCACCACTGTCCAAGTGGCTAAACAGTTTGAAAAACATATCTGTGACCCACGGCAGTGACCATTTGTCCAAGGAAAAACTTTGGCACCATTTCTCTTTGTCATATTAGTTCATTTTAATCTATTTTGCATTGTTATCTGTAACAGCTTTGGTAATGTCTTAATAATGGTGCAACTAGTGCAAACATGATAGCAGTTTCAACCGTTCCATAGTGGAAACGAAAGCCAACTAGAGACATTACTAATTTAAACACATACCAACTTCTCCTGAAAACAATCATGATTCCAGGTAGTGATGGGGGGGAATCGCTACAGTTACATTTAGGGATATTATTTTTGACGCTATATCGTATAGTTTGGACAATAGAACAATATATTTTTGGCGTTAATTGGGTGTACCTGCACCAAAACTTCATATTTTTAAATAGAGAGCCAATTTGTTTTCAGCACTTATTTCCATGCCTGATAAAAACTTGTTTTCTCATGGCTCTCTCTTGTCCCTCTGCAGCAGACATATGGTGAGCAATATGTTTAATATATCTATTGGCAATAAAATCACAGTATTGAATCGCAATATATATCGTGTCGGCACCTAAGTATCGTGATAATATCATATCGCGAGGTATTCCCAGCCCTAATTAAAGGGTGTTAGTTTCTTATAAGCACAATACAAACAATATACACACTCAATATCAAGGCAGAGATATTGAGAATTATCAACTCTTTATTACAGAAAAAAATTCAAGCACAAAAACTGTAGAAAAAAACTAAACTGCTGTAGTTCATGTAGAGCAACCATACAAATATTAATCATTGCAGAAATAACAGAGTAATACTAAAAGTATGTATTTTCATAAACAAACAAATTATTGGTACACAATTATACAAACGCTGCCATATACACAAAATGATATTTCATTTCTTTGCACTCAATTTCTTTTTTTTTAATGATCTTGCATAAAATCCAGAGCACAAATATAAATATATACTTTGTTTGAACCTAACCACCAAATTTTAAAATCTCTTTTCCATGTGTAATTAAAAAGCCATCACCACCACAGCAAAAAGTATACACTTAAACAACCAAAATACACACTTTAAATTCTGACTCTGTTATAGGACAGGGAATTATTTTCCAAATCCCCCCCAAGGGGCAACAGTCTTGCTTTCACATGTTCTTAATTATTCTATACATATATATATATATATATATATATATAAAATTCACTTTGAACAAGGCACACCTGTTAATTGAAATGCATTCCAGGTGACTAGAGTGTGCAAAAGTGTTAACAAATTCAAAGGGTGGCTACTTTGAAGAATATATATTTGTTTAACACTTTTTTGGTTACTACATAATACATGTGTTATTTCATAGTTTGATGTCTTCACTATTATTCTACAATATGGAAATAGTACAAATAAAAACCCTGGAATGAGTAGGTGTCCAAACTTTTGACTGGTACTGTATATATATATATATATATATATATACATACACATACATACATACATACATACACACATTTATTGGCTCTTGGTTGTAAAACCATTCTAAATATCCATGTAAAAAAAGTTAATATGCAAAAACACTGACTGTGCTTCATTTTAACAGATCTATTGTAAAATTGTCTCATGATGCATATGCTAAGGCCATGCAATCAATTCATAGGATTACTTGTGTATTTATCAACCTCAAACTATTTCACACTTAATCATACTAGTATTGAGCCGACAGAGAGTAAAATACCCATGTTCTTATCCATTCATATTCACTCTACAAGTCGCTTGTGTGCTGTTGTATTTGTGTAACAAATTAATAATTAAAAACAAAAATCTACCATACACCACACCCAGTGGGCAGAATGTAAACAAAACTCCTTTCCCAAAAGTACATATTTTCCATATTCTTTACACAATAATCCACTAATGATAATCTGTAATTTAATGAGTGATAGCTAAAATTAAACAAGAAATTATTTATTTTACTCAGGATTTACAATAACTAAAAAAAGTGTCAGTTGAAATACTGCATGCGTTTCCAGTTCTTATCCCCCTGCTAATCTAACTGGTCTTTGGTCTTGTTAACTTGTATAATCTACATGAAATATCATTGAGGCAATGACAAAATCAGCATTAACACAAATAGTCAATATGAAAACCATACTTTTATGGTACAAAACAGATTACAGCTGAAATGTTAATGGAATGCAGAGGATCCAAAATAAAGATTCATATAACTGAAATTAAAACCAATGTAATTTGACCATTATAAGTAATGTAAATATTGAACAGAATTGCAAAGTGCATATCAATAAACATGATGCCTGAGGCCACTAATATCATCTTCATAATGTCATCTTCACACATCAATCAACACAAATTCACAACGTGCAAAAGCACGTAACTGTTCTTGAATTGTACAGTACAGCAATTCCTAAATAAAGCACTTTCTTGAATCCCAAAAATAGTTATATAGGTAAAGCCAACTGAAAGGGAGTTATCTGAAATAGGTCAGTACTGTGTAAATCCAATATCAAAGGCAAAGTAACCATTGTAAGGAGCTGATGAGTCAAATAGCAGTTCATTGCAGACATTCACTTTCTCACCTCTATGACACATGGCCACTGGAAAAGATAACATGAAGGCAAGCCAACTACCAACAGCAATAGATACATTCAACATCTTTCTTGTGCCGGCTGAGTTGTATTTGATCTCTTACGATGCTGTGAGCATAAAGTATCATCTCAGAGGCTCAAAACAGAGTACAGGTGTCTGAGTGAGACACATTTAAATGTGACTATGGCTCTTCTCGTGGCTCCAAAGACTAAAGGCAGTCTTGAATGTTCTGTGGCAGAGCTTACACATGTACTGCCTCTTAAATGTGAGGGCAGAGAGAGTGGGGGCATGGTAAAAAAGGGTTTCTGATTCCTGAGGGGTGAGGGAATTATCCACACTATCCATCTTGGGTAGGGGGCTACTGTGTGATCTGTCCATCTCTGGCCTCTTGGTCCTGGGCATTGACGATGAGCTTCCAGGCTTCTCCTTCTCTTTTGCTACCACAGCTTTAGCTACCACTGAATCTGCCTCCATTGGTTTAGGTGGAAAAACTTGTGGTGCAGGACATCCAGTTGCATGTGTGACCGCTGGTGGTGGTGAGGGGGAGGGAGACAAAGGGCGCCTGGCATCAACCTTTCTCGTTCCAGGTTCGTCGGAGGTTGACATGTGGGACTGGAAGTGGCTCCAAAGGCGGAAGTTGGTCCTGAAGGCCTTGTTGCAGATGTGACAGATGAAGGGTTTGATGTGGCACAGCAGCTCCTGGTGACGCTCCAGGTCTTTGTGGCCACCAAAGAGCTTGCCACATTTTTCGCATGGCCACACGCCTGGCTCCTCAGGTTCGACAGAGGCCCCAGACGTCATGTCCTCCCTCTCGCTCACGGCCTCCTCAATGGGCTCATCCTTCACGGTCAGCTCGCCGTGATGTTCGTTGTGACACTGGCTAGCATTCAGGTCCTCGGGCACGAATGATGAAGAATCCTCAGAGTCCAACATAGGCGGACCTGAGGAGTCACTGTCGATGATGTCCTCTCTGGAGCTCCCCACTCCCACAGTCTCCTGGGTATGGAAAGGCCTTCCGAGGTGGTCAGATACCTCTCCATTGTTCTCCTCTTGATGGCTCAGCTGCTCCTTAACAGTCATAATGTTGTGGTTGTGAACCTCCACCTGGTGTCTCCATATGCTGAAGGAAGACTTGAAGGTCCTCATGCACTCCAGGCAGGTCAGTTTCTTGTACTTGCAGTGTGCTTCATGCTCTTTTTTAACCGCTGGGCTGGAGAATCGGAGGCCACAGTACGGGCACACGGTTGCGTGTCGACAGCCCCTCTCGTGGTCTCCCTGCTCAAAGAGAGAGGACAGCTTCTCATTGCACAGCCTGCAGGAGTAAACCTCTGTGTCCGTGTTCTCTCTCTGACCGGGCTGGTCCTGGTCTTTTTGGTAGAGACTGCTCTCTCTCTCAGTCTCTTGGTTGTCTCTCTCCGCAGGGTGTGTCTTCAAATGCTGCTTGAATTGATAGAGAAACACAAACAATTTCCCACAGTAAGGGCATATCAAATTTGACTTGGACCTCAGGCCACCTTTTTTGGCAAATACCTGAGACTGCGAACCCTGCTTATTTCTCCTCAGCTTCATGAGCAAGGCTTTCTTTATTTCTCTCTCCCGCACAATATCAATCAGCTTCCTCTGAAACTTCTCATCCAGCTCGAATGAGCTGGAGGATGAAGCAGGGTTTTGTATCACTCCGTGCTGGGTTTGGCAGTGGGTCCAGACTTTGAAGTTGGTGTGGAAGCGTTTGTGGCAGATGTCACAAGCATATGGCTTATCTGGGTTGTGATACATGTTAACATGACGATGCAATCCAGCATTGGATCTGAACACTTTCAAACAGATCCAGCATTTAAACATCTTGCTCTTCCTGGGATCATCAGTCCAGTCATCATCATTGTCATCCATGTTGGAGTTGTGAGGTACAGATTCTGACATATTGTCATCGTCATCTTCACATGGGAAATCATGTTCGTTCACCCCTTTAGACTTTTTGAATGGGTACCTTCGATTGTCTCTCCTCACCCTTCTCTTTCCAGGGAGTTTAGAGAATGGCTTAGTAGGGTCTTGGTCAAAATTAATTTCATTGTTTTTGAGGTTAACTGGTAGAGAATCCCCAACTGTGATCCTAATGATCTCAGAGGGGTCAGACAGTGGGCTGCTAGGCTCGGTCTTCACATGGAACTCCTTTCCTGGAGTTTCATCTTTATCATGCCTACTGTGGTGCCTTGACTTGAGAAGAAGCGACGGAACTACTTTCACACTTTGTTTGTGCTCTGTCTGAATCTCTTCCTCTGTATTTGCCACCATCTTAACAACAGACTGTTCTCGGCTTTGCAGTTTATTGAGCTCCAGTGTGGGGGAGAAGACTGGGATGGGACTGTCCATGGATAAGGACCTGCGCAGCAGGCTTTTTATGAGTGGGCCACTCCTGTCAATGGTCTGACTAGGCTCCCCTACCTGGCCCTGAAATTGTGGTTTGGATCTGTAGAGCCTCTGCTCCTCCTCTTCTTCTTTAGTGCTTAGATCAGACTGTAACATGACTGTTGGAGATTCACTGAAGGAGACTGAGGAGGTGAGCTGTGGCCTTACTGATGACCCTGTGTGTGATGTCTTCCCCTTTAAGATGGAGGCATATGAACTGATGGGCTTGCTATCAGAACCCTCACCAGTTGCTTCAGCTGATTTTCTGGGATTGGATGCAGTGTTCCTGGCTGATTCGTTTGGTTTCCTGTGCCCTGAAGCTTGAGTCTGTTCTCCTTGATCATTTGAACCATAGCATCCAGCCCCGGGAGCATCACCCCTTCGGCTCTGGCGCACAATGACACTCCTCAGCTGGATGTCGTTATCGTCCTCTGAGAAGGACAGCCTTTTTCTGGAGACGCAGTAGGACACATGCGGCCTTGTTGACATAATGTTGGTTAGAAAAGGGATTCCTAGACTGTAGCCCAGCTCCTGGATGGCTGCCAGGCTGCCTCTGTCCACGAAGAGGGAGGATGAGTATATGTAATTCAGTACTATCTCAAAGGCGTCAGGCTCACAGAAGTCCAGCTGTATCACTTTGTGGGGCTCAGACTCCCTTCGTGTGAACAGTGATTGGAAATACTCACTGCTAGCGGCGAGCACACTCCTGTGGGCCTGGTACCGCTGATCCCCCACAACCAAGACTGTGTCACAGAGCTGCCCCCTCAGGCGCTGCTCATTGAGCACCCCCAGCACAGAGAGGCCATGGGATGGATTACTGTAGTGCACCAGACTCTCCATTCTGGCTGAAAGGCAAGAACAAAAAGGAGATCCTTTTTATTTCAAGACCCGCATTTTGATTCACATGTTTTCAGTAAAAAAGTTACCTAAAAATGTATAGTCCTATACATAAAATCAAACAAATAAATCGAATCTGAAGAAATATATAACAGCAGAAAAGTTGCAATAAGTATAAGAATCTAATAGCATTATGGCAAATTCATATTTGACCATGTTTCAGAAAAGTATGAATGAGATGCAGATGAAAGCATGTATATGTATTGCTACTGTATTTATTTTGCTATGCAGTCTGTGCCAACTGATTGATATTAATATATTAGTGAAAATAGACTTATTTCTCGTTATATAAATCCTTCATTTTAGAACAGCAAAACACATATCATTTTGAATAAAAGTAAGTTAAATGTAATTGAGTAGTTTAGATCAATCAGCTACTGGTAGGAGTTAATGTATCTAGGCCTATCTGTGGTAAAACGCAAATAACATGACGCATGCGCATTTATAGGTTCTATTTCGATTACATCATGTCTTTAAATCAGAAGACATGGCATGCCATGGGGTTGTATTTAGCAGGGACGCAGGCAGAGTTCATTCCGTTCCACACACACATAACTGTGGACACGGATATCAATTCCACATGATAAATAAACGTGTCTGACACGTTTCATATCGGAAAAGTTTCTAACGCTGCGCGCCCATAGAATGTGTCTAATGGGAAGTCAGGGGTGCAAGCATTAGATCATATGCGAGACGTGGCTTAAATTCCTGATGACACGTACGTTAAAAATGAAACTGGTTTTATCACTCTGGCAAGTATCTTCCTCGTTATGGTATACATTGGTGAATGAAAATGTAAACAAATAACGCATTGCGTGGTCTGTTTGTTACTGTTGCTGGCAGTGATATCACATGATCACTTGGTGTTACAATGTTTCCGAAAGAGTAAAGTTGCATCCGAAATGCGCATTCTGAGAATGATTCAGGACTTTCAATGGAACAGAATCAAACCCCAGTCCTCGAGAAACGAGTGCGTGGTCAGTGAGTGTGCGCGCACACACCCGCTGTATTTTCGCCCTCATTACAGCGCAGACGCAGCATCTACAGCACACATAGGGCAGTTGCTCGTGAGGCTTATAAAAATAAGAAACAACCCCCTCTGAGTTACGTCAGGAAAAAAACATTTTCTCCAAAGAAGACTTCAATATAAGGCACTACCGCCAGATAATTTAAACCAAGTAGTTTTATGGCTTTCTAAACTTACCCCTATGTCTTCGTTCTGTTCCCACGGAGCACACGAACAAGAATTTATATCAGAATTCTGTTGAGTGTGTGGTAGTCGTGATTCCATCCATCTTGAACTTGACGTCATCCCACTCCAGGGATGAGGTCATCAAATACAGCGCTCGTCACGTGTGCTGCGTTCTGATAGGCTGCTTTATACCCGTAGGCGGGAATGTAGGACGTGACAGGCAAATTTAAACCTCTTAAAGTGGCAGGTCATATTTTCGTTCTTTGAGACTTAAACATTTCATTGGGAAGCAATACGAATTAACATTAAATAAAAAAAAACATATTCCTATCAGATCAACATTGCTGTCTCAGTTGCAAAGTATCAACATTCTGTAGGTGAGAATGTGATTCTATAAAACCATAGTCTACTATTGAATTATGTGGAATTACTGAATGGAAATGCATAATGTATTGTGCTCTTATTACTAGTTATGTTAATTTATTTTTATATATCTAATGAATGACAACAATTATTTGAGGAAAGCATTAGGTAAAATCAGCATTTGACATTGGTGGATGAATGTGTTTCTCTGTAACCAGATCCACTGTACCACTGAAACTAATTAGAGAGGTGTGATTATAATACATCACTATGGCTGTATTTACACAGGCAGCCCAATTCAGATATTTTTTCCACTACTGGATCTTTTGACCAATCATATCAGATTTTTTTCATAGCTGATCTGATTGGTCAAAAGACTAATTTGTGAAACAATTATCAGAATTGGGCTGCCTGTGTAAACGCAGCCTATATGCTCTCTCTCATTGCATATATTCAGATGGCACTTGTTGCTGTGGTCTACTTGCCACATCCTGGAAAGTCTTTCGAACCTTACAAACGAAGAACCATATAATGTATCTTCATTTGGAATTATTTAAAACAGCTGATGTAATTGCATTTTAATAAACCATCTAAATCATTTGGAGTTAAATGTTACACATCATCTGAAAGGACACAACTGCTACTATTTACTTCTATGTCTGTAAACAACTCTTGATGTTACAGTCAGCAGATAATGACATTTAAAAACATCACTAATCTGAAAATGTAAAAGGCACATATGGTTCTTCGTCTGTAGGGCTCATACTGTATGTAGTACCGTTTCTGGCAACCGGATGATCCAAGGAAGGTGTGGCACTGCTATTGCCTCATTTTGACATGTATGTACAATCTGTGTGTATATGTGAATACTTTAAGGTAAACTACTTGACCACAAGTATGTGGACACCTGCTCGTCAAACTTCTTATTCCAAAATCATGAGCATTAATATGGAGTTGGTTCCCCCTTTGCTGCTTTAATTAACAGCCTCTACTTTTCTGGGAAGGCTTTCCACTAGATGTTGGAACATTGCTGCAGGGTCTTGCTTCCATTCAGCCACAAGAGCATTAGTGAGCTCGAACACTGATATTGGGCAATTAGTCCTGGTTTGCAGTCTGCATTCCAATTCACCCCAAAGGTGTTCAATGAGGTTGAGGTCAGGGCTCTGTGCAGGCCAGTCAAGTTCTACCACACCGATCTCAACAAACCATTTCTGTATGGACCTTGCTTTGTGCACTGGAGCATTGTCATGCTGAAACAGGAAAGGGCCTTCCCCAAACTGTTGCCACAAAGTTGGAAGAACATAATCGTCTAGAATGTTATTGTAGCGTTAAGATTTCCCTTCACTGGAACTAACGGGCCTAGCCCGAACCATGAAAAACAGCCCCAGGCCATTATTCCTCCTCCACCAAACTTTACAGTTGAAACTATGCATTCGGGCAGGTACCGTTCTCCTGGCATCTGCCAAACCCAGATTTGCCCTGCCGGCCTGACAGATGGGGAAGTGTGATTCATCGCGCCAGAGAACGCGTGTCCACTGCTCCAGAGTCCAATGGCGGCGAGCTTTACACCACTCCAGCAGACGCTTGGCATTGCACATGGTGATCTTAGGCAGCTCTAGCAGGGAAGAAATTTGACGAACTGACTTGTTGGAATTATTGCATCCTTTGACGGTGCCACGTTGAAGGTCACTGAGCTCTTCATTAACGCCATTCTACTGCCAATGTTTGTCTATGGAGGTTGCATGACTGTGTGCTCGGGTTTTAGACACCTGTCACTAACGGGTGTGGCTGAACTAGCCAAATCCACAAATTTGAATGGGTTTCCACATATTTCTGCATATGTAGTGCATGTGCATAAACTGGATAGAACAACCTGAAACTGAGGGTGAGGCACTGTTATTGTGGTGCTGCAGATGATGGCCAGTACCATCATCTGTGGAACTAAGTAATGTGATGCCGACACCTTCAAAGGTTATTGTGCCACTCAGGTTGAGCCACCACATTCCTATTACTGATGGTTAAATTTCAAATCACATTAGAATTACAAGATGTAGAACATCCCCAAGCCAGTAAGGAATGTGCTGTGATGAGTAAACCTTTTAAATTCCAGAGGATATAGAGATCTTTTTCTGAAGGGGTGGAATTTTTTACATTTTTTATTACAGTCTTTGAGGGAAATGTGACAAAATCAATACCCCTCCTGCCTGCCTCCCTGTCGGAGGCTGTGGGTGAGGAGATGAGTGAGTATATGAGAGTAAACACTGCCATGGGGACCTGAGTAGAAACCAAGTCACCTGGGACAGACACTGCTGCTCTCCTCTCACAGATACCATTTTTCCCATCTCATCTCACAGCCACCATGTTGTTTGCTGGCACTGACAGTACCGTGGCAGGTCATAACACAAAAGCAAAACTACAAATGTGTACAAATCCTTGTATGGTTATATATTATAACTTTTTGGGGTGATAAATTGCCACAGTTAGGGATTAACAGTAGTTTTGAAATACTCTGTCAAAACATACAGAAACTTAGGAACATACAAAGGAATCAATTTGACTCCAGAAATGGCACTTGAACCAAATGTGAATGAATACACCCTCTCCATGTAGTTGTATAATCTCTCCATCTAGATTCTACATATTGCCATGCAGTGTGTTACACTTGGGACTGTGGGAGCAAGGGAGAAGGTGATCAGGGGGTGTGGATGTTGAGGGGAAAGAAACTCAGAACCGTTACCAACAACTCAGCTGTGAAAATGGACGTGCAGCAAGGTCCCTGAATGCATGCCATATTTTATGTATTCAAGATGAGTTGGATGTCCTTTCTCTGTCTGGCCACTGCCTTTCTGGACCTCTGTAGGGGACACAACACCTTGTTTGAAGGTAGGAAAATAAGCCAAATTAAATTATGACACAATCAATATGATAATGTGTATGCTCTACTGTTTATTACCATGTTCCATGAAATATCTTTGTAAATATGTACAAGAAGCCCTATGCAAATTATTTACTGTACCTGCATTTACTGTACCTGCATTGATACTGCGGGCACTCCTTGGCTGTGGGCACTCCTATGAATGCTCGCAGTTGTGGAAATGAAAACCTGTTATTTGTTTGCGTTCATATATTCTGTTATTTATGCAACATTGATCTGCAAATACTTATTTTCCAATATTATGTTTTTGTGACTGTTTTTTTGGAATGCCCTGCCCATTTGTCTTAGATTCTGCAAACATAAAAACATGGATAGTCTCCATTAGATATATAATATAACTATTCCTGTATTTCAGGATATGACCTGTCTATGTCCAGCTACCACCTGTGTACTCGACATGAGAGCACGGTGGTGAGTAAAGTGTTGTCCTATAAGATCTCTTACACGGTCAGGAGGTTATGTGGCGACTGGCTACCCTGGAAGATGTGTGAGGTCACAGTTTACAAAAAGGCATATCGGACTGAGTACATGAATGTCATCAAAGACGTTTTGAGGTGTTGTGATGGCTATGAACAAGTGGGCAGCTACTGTGCTTTAAGTGAGTATTCTAGCTTGTATTTTAGGATTATTAAAAAAACATATATCTTTTTTTACCTAGGCAAGTCAGTTAAGACAGCCTAGGAACAGTGGGTTATAACTGCCTGTTCAGGGGAAGAACGACAGATTTGTACCTTATCTGCTCGGGGGTTTGAACTTGCAACCTTCCGGTCACTAGTCCAACGCTCTAACCACTAGGCTACCCTGCCGCCTCCTCATGTTGTTCAACATGAAGAGAAAATATGTTTAGGAGAGCACAGAAGTATCTAAAAAGTGTAAGAAATGTTCATCAGTACTATGGGCCTGCCCTAATACTATCAGGACCAGTCGTCATGGAGACTTGTTTATATGGAGCAGCTAACAAAGAACACTAGATGGGGCTGTGGACCAAGAGCACAGTTATAGTTTGCTATTTACAGTGCTCTTTGTAAACATTTAATCGGATACTCTCTCTCTCTCTCTCTCTCTCTCTCTCTCTCTCTCTCTCTCTCTCTCTCTCTCTCTCTCTCTCTCTCTCTCTCTCTCTCTCTCTCTCTCTATCTCTCTCTCTCTCTCATTGATTAAGCTATGAACAGAAGTGGAGAGTTCACTGCTAAGCCAGGGTCCTGTCCTGAGGGTGTTGTGGAGGCACCCAGGAGTGGAGGGTGTGAATGGGACTTAGACTGCCCAGGCTGGAAAAAGTGCTGCCAGAGAGAAGGCCTTTCTCTCTGTACTGACCCTCAGTCTGCAGGTAAGTACACATCCCAGATCAACTTCATAGTGATCAAAGATATACAGGTAAATGCCAAAATAAAGGAAACACCAACATAAAATGTCTTAATAGGGTGTTGGGCCACCACGAACCAGAACAGCTTCAATGCTCTTTGGCATGGATTCTATAAGTGTCTGGAAGTCCATTGAAGGAACGAGACACCATTCTTCCATGAGAAATTCCATAATTTGGTGTTTATTTAATGGTGGTGGAAAAAGCTTTCTCGGGTGCCGCTCCTGATACAGTGCCTTGCGAAAGTATTCGGCCCCCTTGAACTTTGCGACCTTTTGCCACATTTCAGGCTTCAAACATAAAGATATAAAACTATTTTTTTGTGAAGAATCAACAACAAGTGGGACACAATCATGAAGTGGAACGACATTTATTGGATATTTCAAACTTTTTTAACAAATCAAAAACTGAAAAATTGGGCGTGCAAAATTATTCAGCCCCTTTACTTTCAGTGCAGCAAACTCTCTCCAGAAGTTCAGTGAGGATCTCTGAATGATCCAATGTTGACCTAATGTTGACCTAAGTGACTAATGATGATAAATACAATGCACCTGTGTGTAATCAAGTCTCCGTATAAATGCCCCTGCACTGTGATAGTCTCAGAGGTCCGTTAAAAGCGCAGAGAGCATCATGAAGAACAAGGAACACACCAGGCAGGTTCGAGATACTGTTGTGAAGAAGTTTAAAGCCGGATTTGGATACAAAAATATTTCCCAAGCTTTAAACATCCCAAGGAGCACTGTGCAAGCGATAATATTGAAATGGAAGGAGTATCAGACTACTGCAAATCTACCAAGACCTGGCCGTCCCTCTAAACTTTCAGCTCATACAAGGAGAAGACTGATCAGAGATGCAGCCAAGAGGCCCATGATCACTCTGGATGAACTGCAGAGATTTCATGATTGATGATTGTGTCCCACTTGTTGTTGATTCTTCACAAAAAAATACAGTTTTATATCTTTATGTTTGAAGCCTGAAATGTGGCAAAAGGTCGCAAAGTTCAAGGGGGCTGAATACTTTCGCAAGGCACTGTATAGATATTCATTGTATAGTACAGTTACAGAAAATTATATTGTAAACATACTACACTCAGGCATTAGAAGCTGGTGCTTTCACGTCACTGTGACAGCGAAGATAGATTACCAGCGGCTGATATCCATGGACGGGGGAATCCTGAACCACACAAGGCTGCTGCACTCTGTGGTAGGTTCCTGTATCTCCCTATGTTCGTCTCAATGATGGTCCATTATATAGTCCCTATATTTCTCAACGTATGTGCCCAGTATAGGCCATGACCATTCTGTATTGGCTTACAGGTGACTGGAGCGCTGGACTCTTATGACGTCTCTGTATACTATATCAGATCCTGGCCTATATGGCCATTTAGAACCTCCTCCTCTCTGCTGATTAGTTCCCCTGAAATTCTGTCCCTGTCCAACACGACCACAAAGCTGCACCTTCTTCTCATACACATTGAAGAAGTCACCTCGGTGTCAGTTGAAGGTAAGGGGATACTGTACTGTACTGTGGGGCGTAAAACACACGGTTTTCTGGTGGATATAATGATGTGTGTGTTAGAGTTGTTCTCTTGTTACTGAAAACCCTGCTCAGGAAAAGCTGACTCAGTAACACCACAGTGTCCCACTCTGCCTCCACTTCCTCTTTACACTCATCTGTGACATGTTTCCTCTGGAAATGGAAAACTGGCCGTTGACACACACTCACAAAAACACACACCAGTGCGAACACACACACACACACAAAACGAATAGACACACACACTGTATAATGTATATCCTGTACACAGTATCGACTACACATTATGCTGCTGTCCTTTCAGACATGAATGAGTGTAGCCATGCCGCTCTCAGCAGCTGCTCACGTCAGGCAGACTGTACCAACACAGAGGGCTCCTACAGCTGCACCTGCCATCCAGGGTTAATTGATCTCAACCCCAACAACAAAGGGGTACACTGCCAAGGTAAGGACAGGGAGTGGTGTGTACTTACTCTGGGTTATATGAAATTCATGGAAAGATGTAAAAGTTTGTAGCTAACACTCAAACTGTTCATTCTCTTTTCAGCTGCTGACCCTGTGACCTCACTCGTGCCCAGTAATGCCACTCATATGTTCTGGTGGGCCAATGCTACAGAGTTGCCACCCAACAGTACCAGCTATCAGTCCTGGGTCTCCAACTTTACTGATACCCCAATAGCCATAGCTACAACCACAAACAGGAGCATGATGCTGAGCTCGACCCATATACATGCTACTACACATAACCCAGTTAATGCCAGCTCCAACAGGTCTGAGACCAGTACCGCAGTGACACCCTTGAGTACTGTATTGACCTCTAGCAGGCCTGAAATCAGTACAGCTCTCACATCCTGGAGTAGTTCCACCTCACTCCAGCATACCACTAACCCCAACTCTCCAACCCCAACCCTCTCCATCTCGGCCCCCTCTGTACCGGCATGGCAGACACATCGCCAGCAGACCAGCACTATGCCACAAACCAGCCTGGAGCCCACTCTGGTGGTGTCCCTGAGTGTATCACCACCATCTCCATCCACATGCTGTATGGAAATCAATAACACACCCATTATACATTGTCCAACAGCAACAGCTTTAAGCACATGGACTTTTTTAAATATCACTTCTAATATTTTGTTGATAGAAATTCCCCCAATGACTCCCCTGCTGTTTCTAAGAACCCCTGAGGCTGTTTGCATAATATTCTCCAAAGTGCTCCACATACATCATTAATAATCATAATTTTAAAAAAATAGACTCTCAAAGTCATTCCTAATTGATAAAATTATATTTCATAGAAGTTGAGATTTATTACTGTCTCCCTTCTCCCCCAGACCCTGCCCCCATCACCAACCTGCAGGCTTCCAGCGTCACTGGCTCCTCCTTCTGCGTGTCCTGGATGACTGGCCAATCCCAGAGTGGGTTTAGCTTTCTGGTGGTGCTGATGGAGGGGTCAAAGGTCAGGGGACGCTGGGAGACGGGGTTGTCAGTCTGGGAGGTGCCATTGTTGAAGCCTGGGGTTCTCCACAACGTTACTGTCATTTCCTGTCCCTATGGGAGTCAGGGGGCCAGCCTGCTGGTTAAGACTGGTAAGTTCCATGTAAAGAATGTGTTTAAAATGTAAAATTTCTGTCATCTTTTTCAGTTTTGTTATGTCAATATCACTTCAAATGTGTGCATACTTAAACTGATGCAGTACATTTGAGCTATGTGTGCTTTATGAATAAGGAGGCTGATATGGTGTGCCCTATGCTGCTGGCCAAAGCCATCTGAACAAGGACAAGAGGAAAGCCCTCTATTATTCATTACACACTGACACAGCAATATGATTTGGTTTCACTTACGAAAGCTCTTTCACGTTATGCTGACTCTTATAGCAGATATGAAACTGTTCTAGTGACTACAGTGCTTTGGCTGGATGTGTGTATCCAATTCACAGCTGCACAGACACTTGGAGCAACAGCTCACCTGACCAATGTGCAGTTCACTGATGCCCTGCTGGACCCTGCTAGCCAGATGTATCAGAATCTTAGTCGTAGTATTATGGAAGAGGTAGGAGACTACCACACAACGGCTGCTTTGACAAATGTTTTTTGAATGTTTACAAATGTTGAATGTTTGAATGTTGTCATTATCCTCACTTATAGAACATGGAATGAATGAAAGACACTTAAACATGTTTTGTAGTTGTTACATGTTGTAGTTTCTATCAAATGACAGACACGAACACACTGTCTCCTCTAACTGTCCCACAGATCCTCCAGTCTCTCCCTCCTGATATTCTGGCCCTGGTAAACTCAGGAGATGTGAGGGTTCAGATCACAGGCCTGGCCCCCGGCAGTGTAGTAGTGAACTTCACCATCATCTTCACACCCAGTCAGTCCCTGGACATCCTGAAAGTGTCCTCTGTTCTGATGCAGGCCCTACAGAACAGCTCCAGATACACTGTTGACAGCAACAACACCAGCATAGATGGTAACGCTGTCTTAACCTTGTACAGTTGTTAGAATACGTAGACTTTGATAAAAGGATGTGTACAAGATAATGTGCCAGGTTCTCCAATGGGCCTTTCTTGAAAATTATTATTTGAATTAATGTGACCTCCTGCTTAAATATAGGTTGAATATGAAATAAGATAACTCTGTTAGCATTATATGGAAAACACATTTAGTGATACCAATCTGCATAAACTGTTAACCTGATATTCAATGGCAGATTTTTGTTGTTTCTAACAGATGTTGATGAGTGCAGTACAGGGGACATGGACTGCTCCCCATGGGGCCAGTGCACTAACACCTGGGGCTCCTACAGTTGTCTCTGTCTGGATGGATTCACGGACTCTAACCCCTCTAGGCCGGGACGGGTCTGTTCAGGTAGACAAAATGGAGTAATCGCTTTCACATTTTTGATAGTCTAAATTCAGATCTGGATATGGTTACTAGCGTATTCGTCTCACACTGCCTAATCAGTTCACTACAGTTCAAACTGTAATTGTCTTTTTTTTTGTTTCCATACAGCACCTATGTCCGCAACAACACCTATGTTCGCAACCACAACAAACACTCCGGTTACAACCAGCAATACAGTGTCAACCACTACCACCTACAATACAACCTCAATTACATCCAACAATACAGATGCAGCTACAATGAACGCACCCGTTACAACCACTGTCAACAATACAGTTAGAATCAACAACACAGTTTCAACCAAAACTCCAGTCACAATCACAACCATGGCGCCAGTTACAACCTCAACCATCACTGAAGTTCCTACAAAAATGACCAGCGGTCTCATCAAAACCAGTCTGCAGCCTGAGACTCCTACATCTCTGGCTCCTCTGGTCTCTTATACAGAAGCCATCTCAGTGGAGTGCAGGGCCAGTGCCATCACGGTGACAGTGGCCAGGGACTTCCTGTGGTCGGGGCACATTGGGGACTCTTCCCTGTTCCTAGGGACACAGGAGTGTGGCGTGAACGGAGGGAACAGTAGCCACGTCCAACTGACGGTGGCGTGGGACGAGTGTAACACACAGCTCTTATATGTGAGTCAGTAAACTTGTCAGTCAGTGGCTAGAGGGTGCTACCTACTGCCCCCTTGTGTCACAAAGAGCATAGTTTCTGGTGTGTTTTGGCTAAATAAAAGGTTATTCTATAATGCACAAAACAGACCTGGATTTAACAGGTTAAAATGTCCTTATTTATGTACCATTTATTCTATACATTAAAAACATGAAGCCTGTGACCATGGTATCTTGTAGGTGCAGGTGTTGGATGACCAAACTAGATTGAACTGTCCTCATGGTCTGTTAGAAAATAAAATAACTCATTTCCCATTTTAACTTTTGCACTTCAGAACAGCACTCACTACACTGCTCAGGTGATTCTGTACAACTCTATGAGCTCTCAGCTCTTGCCTGATGACACTACAAGGGTTCCCACAGTATGGCTGAAGGTCCCCATCATGTGTACCTTCAGGAGGAGCATCATCATCTCCTCTGGTTACAGCACCGCAGGGTACGCTCTGCCAAGCGCCATGGTTACCTTATCTATGTCACTATGGTCACATCCACCTCCTTCCACCTTTTAACTCCCCCAAATCAGTGCTCAGCTAGACTGAAAAATAAACATGTCTAGAACCCAATTTTACCTCACTACTCAAATACATGCTTGCAAATATCTCTCTTATTAACAGAGTGTATTTGAATATTCAGTATCCATGATATATTTAGCTATTTATTTACATCATATCTTATGGTGTATTGACAGGTATGATATGATCAATGATGCTGTCATGGGCTCAGGGACGTTCTACGTGACATTTCAGCTCCTGAATGGAATGTCACCCCTACCCCAGAACTACAGCCTGTCTCCTGAGGAGGACGTTGTGGTCGAGGTCAGCGTTGACTCCACGGTTGCCCAGATCAAAGTGGTCATCAACAAGTGCTGGGCCACCCAGAGCAGCAACCCCTTAGAACCAACAACATATGTTTTTCTGGAAAACAGGTCTGTTCTACAATTGCTTTTGAAGGTGCCCTATTATAGTTAGCTTAGATGCTAGGTTTTCATTCCGTGGCATATAATAGAATACCATTTATATGTATTGTCCAACCGAGGATGGACATTTGCTTGAAGATTGAGATGTGTTTGGGTACTTTCTAAGCTTTGTGCCGGTAATCTGTCTCTCTCTTTCTCATCAGCTGTCCCCTCCCAAACACATACACCACAGTCGTGGAGAACGGCAACTCCAGCAAGTCTCGCCTGTCTCTTCGCATCTTCTCCTACATCAACCTGAATGTCATCTACCTGCACTGCCAGATTCAGATCTGTATCGAGACTGGCTCAGCCACCTGCCAGCCTGTGAGCATCTGTCCAGATGTATTCATACTGTACTACTCAAATATATAGTATTTACTTTGATGTCTAGATTTACTGTCCAACCAGGGGTTAAATGGGGTATTTGGAGGTGGGGAAGCTCTGGCAGGTTGAATGAAAGGGTTATGCCAAGATTAGGGTTAGAATTAGGGTTAGTGTTACTGCTGTAAGTACAATGTATTACTATTCTAGGGTCTGCCTGTCTCTCGCTTTGATCCGGGTATCTCCAGTTCAATTTAACCACTGTGTTCAACCCCTTTGATATGACTACCTAGAGGCTCTTGAAAAATGCTCTACTTGGAGAATGTTTAATTATACTGAACAAAAGTGTAAACAAAACATGTAAAGTGTTGATCCCATGTTTCATGAGCTGAAATGAAAGATCCCAGAAAAAGCTTTCCCTCTCAAATGTTGTGCACAAATGTGTTTAAATCTCTGTTAGTGAGCATTTCTCCTTTGCCAAGATAATCCATCCATCTGACAAACAGCATGGTCATTACACAGGTGCACCTTGTTCTGGGGACAATAAAATGCCACTCTAAAATGTGCAGTTGTGTCACACAACACAATGCCACAGATGTCTCAAGTTTTGGGGGAACGTGCAATTCGCATGCTGACTGCAGGAATATCCACCAGAGCTGTTGTGAGAGATTTTAATGTTAATTTCTCTACCATAAGTCGTCTCCAACGTCGTTTTAGAGAATTTGGCAGTACATCCAACCGGCGCACAACCGCAGACCACGTGCAACCACGCCAGCCCTGGACCTCCACATCCGGCTTTTTCACCTGCGGGATTGTCTGAGACCAGCCACCTGGACAGCTGATGAAACTGTGGGTTTGTACAATTCTGCACAAACTGTCAGAAACCACCTCAGGGAAGCTCATCTGCATGCTCGTCATCCTCAATAGGGTCTTGACCTGACTGCAGATCGGCTTCGTAATCAACTTCAGTGGGCTAATCTCACCTTCAATGGCTACTGGCACGCTGGAGAAGTGTGCTCTTCACGTATGAATCCCTGTTTCAACAGTACCGGGCAGATGGTAAACAGCTTGTATGTCGTCATGTGGGCAAGCAGTTTGCTGATGTCAACGTTGTGAACAGTGCCCCATGGTGAAGTTATGGTATGGCAGGCATAAGTTTCGGACAACGAACACAATTTAATTTTATCGATGGCAATTTGAATGCACAGAGATACCTTGACCAGATCCTGAGGCCCATTGCTGTGTCATTTATCCGCTGCCATCACCTCATATTTCAGCATGATGTCGCAAGGGTCTGTACACAACTTCTGGAAGCTGAAAATGTCCCAGTTCTTCCATGGCCTGCATACCCACCAGACATGTTGCTCATTGAGCAGGTTTGGGATGCTCTGGATCTACATGTTCCAGTTCCCGCCAATATGGAGTAACTTTATGCGATGGAGATGTGTTGCGCTTCATGAGGCAAATGGTGGTCACACCAGAAACTGACTGGTTTTCTGATCCCCCGCCACATTTTTTTAAGGTATCTGTGACCAACAGATTCATATCTGTATTCCCAGTCATGTAAAATCTATAGATTAGGACCTCATTTATTTATTTCAATTGACTGATTTCCTTATTTGAACTGTAACTCTGTAAAATCTTTTAAATATGTGCATGTTGCGTTTATATTTTTGTTCAGTGTAGTTCAATGCTGTTCTCTTTCCATAATAATTTCCTTTGTCAGGATTGCTTGGGCGGACAGAAAGATTCTCCAACCTAATTGGAACAGCAAAAGCATCCTGTGGACCATTGCTTAGATCACACAAAGGTACAGTAAATGCATTTCAAAGTGTGACTGCATCAAAATAAACTATACTGTGACAACGTGATGACTAGGCTACTGATAATTTCATAGACAGCCAAGTCCAAAATGATTGGCACCCTTGATAAAGATGAGCAAAAAGAATATATCAAATAAATCATGCAAATACAGAGCTATAAATGGGAAAGTATATTATTTTATACTAATACAATTGCTCACCCAAAAGAGATGGTGTAACTTGTAATATTGTTTTCTCTCAAAAGGATAGGGGTCAAAATGATTGTCACCCATTTTTAATACCTTTCAATACCTCACCTTGCGAGGAAAACGGCAATGAGCCTTTTTCTAAAACGTTTTAGGAGATTGGAGAACACATTGGGAGGGATTCATGTCATTCCATTTTGAAGGTCAACGGCATCATAAACTTTACCCAGTACCAGGACATTTTAGATAAAAACCTGGTTGGCTCTGCCAGGAGGCTGAAACTTGTCCACAGGTGGATCTTCCAGTAAGACAATGACCCCAAGCACACATCAAGAAATTGTTCATTGACCCCCCAAAAAATCAACATTTTGCAAGACTTGAACCCCATTGAAAACCTGTGGTTTGAAATGAAGAGGGCAGTCCATAAGGGTAGACGAAGGATATCAAGGATCTGGAAAGATTCTGTATGGTGGAATGGTCTAAGATCCCTCCTAATGTGTTCTCCAATCTAATAACACATTTTAGAAAAAGGCTCAGGGTGGTTTGTACGAGGCTACATGATGTATAGGATGATCAACTGTACATATTGTGGAGTTAATATATTCTGACGTGTTTTCTGGCAGTGCCCGTCGAAGAGAGATCTGATACTCTTCGTCTGGTGGGCTACAGTTTACTGGGAATAGGACTATTCCTCCTCTTTATCGGGAGTCTCTCTTCCTTGTTCTTCAGCCACAGGAAGCGAATTGGAACCTACAGCTTCAGCCTCAAACCCAAACAAGATAACTATACCTATCATGTTTTCAATACTTAGTGCTGGAACACTTTTAGGCTAGTTTTAGTGAACTCAAAGACATAGTAAAGTTGGTTGCCTAGTAGTCAGAAATGAAGAGGTCAATGCAGATAATTATGATTAAACTAAGGCATATTATTAAAACACTAAGTGTATCAAAAGGGCAGAATTCATTATTAATTTGGATCAGGATCAGGGTCTCTTCAATTTTTTCAACATTGATACATTTAAATACATACTGTATACAAAGCACTGTTTGCCTTGGAAATTAATGTTGTCTTGTTAGGATTTGTATAGTGAATCTTATTTAAAAAATATCATATATTCTGCAATCCCTTCATCTTCTTTTAAACTGATATTTTTCTATAACTGAGAAAATCTATCATTTATAAATATGGAAAATGCATGTATTTTATAAGTATATCCTGAAGTCTTCTAAAGTCAATAGCAGAAACATCCTGAAATATTGACCTGCTAAAATATGTGAAATATGTTCATAAACGAACAACTAGAAATAAAAAGGAATTATTTGTATATTGGAACATTTGTAGCAGAGGGAGAGAATATTCCCCCAATCTTTATGTATGAGGTGAAATGCTGAATTTGTGATACAATCTAAGAACTACTGTAATGATCCATACACTAGAGGACACTGTTGGTTGGGTCATTGCATAAAAAAATAAACATAGGTAGGACAACAGATGTTGTGATTTCACAGTGTTATGATATCATGAATAAGATATGGTCACACTGTAAACATTTTGGATGATTGACATTAGCTAACATTACATGAGGGTATTGCACATTTACCAAATACATCAAAGACTTGGTGGTCTATATGTCTGTGCTGCGTGCATGTGTAAATGTGCAGGCCGGGCCCATCATGTGTATGATGACTTCACACCACCACTTAACACACACCTTTGTGACACACACACCTTTCTCTCTCTGAGAGGCGAGCCCTGTGGAGGGATACATGGTAAACAGCAGGAGGTTGGTTTCTTTCAGAGGCGTACCCTGGAGACCAGGAGGGTGGTGGGATGGGGGGGTACAATCTGTGTGGACGAGGACTGATAAACCCTACCCCAATTAACCCATGCAACCCCAACCCACCTTCTTACTGGCAACCCATTTCTATGGAAACATGGGTGGGGTAGAAGTAGGGAGGAGGATGTGAGGGGGGATGGAGGAAGGGAGGGTGAAACGGTGATCTGAGGCAAAGTATCAAAGGAACAAACCTCCATCAAAAGAAAACAAAAATAGTTGATTGTTACAGTTATAGAGCGTCGCACAGTTGGCCCAGCGTCGTTCGGGTTAGGGTTTGGCCGGGGTAGGCCATCATTGTAAATAAGAACTTGCCTAGTTAAATAAAGGTTCAATTAAATGTTTAAAAAATACCCACATTGTAAAGCTGAGTGAACTGTAGATTCAAAATCTAATCAAATTGTATTTGTCTCATGCACCGAATATAACAGGTGTAGACGTTACCGTGAAATGCTTACTTACAAGCCCTTAACCAACAATGCAGTTCAAGAAATTAAGTTAAGAAAATATTTACAAATAAACTAAAGTAAAAAAAATTAAGTAACACAATAAAATAACAATAATGAGGATATGTACAGGGGATTCCGGTACCTAATCAATGTGCGGGCATACAGGTTAGTCGAGGTAATTTATACATGTAGGTAGGGGTAAAGTTGGGGGGGGGGGTCAATGTAAGAGTCCAGGTGGCCATCTGATTAATTGTTCAGCAGTCTTATGGCTTGGGGTTAGAAGCTGTTAAGGAGCCTTTTGGTCCTAGACTTCTCGCTCTGGTACCGCTTGACATGCGTAGCAGAGAGAACAGTCTATGACTTGGGTAACTGGAGTCATCGACAATTTTTCGGGCCAGCCTCTGACACTGCCTAGTATATAGGTCCTGGATGGCAGGAAGCTTGGCCACAGTGATGTACTGGGCCTTATGCAGTACCCTCTGAATCGCCTTACGGTCGGATGCCGAGCAGTTGCCATACCAGGCGGTGATGGAACCGGAAGTTGCCATACCAGTACCCACCAGTATGATATAACATCCTCCTTCAATCAAATTCATCCAATGATTTTCAGCACCATAGGTTTGATTCCCAATTATCCACTTCTGCAATTTTGTTGATTTCATTTCACTCCAAAAATTAACAAGTAGGTGTTTTTCCCCTGATCTAATTACCTAATTAAGGATTCCTTTAGCAATGAATCTGGCTTTAAGAACATTAGCCAGGGTTTTTGTTCACCCCTGTGGTGTGCAGATGTGTTGGATCATCCATAATATTCACAGAGTGAATAAGAAAACACTGCACTGAATTTCCAAAGAACCCCAATTGTTAAATACCACTATGAGTGTCTGGGAGTCCTTTCCAAACATATTACATCGAATCTGGGGACTAGGCAGGGCCACAGAAGACTAATGTCTTTCTTTTTAACATCCCAATAAACAGTATTCTAAGAGGCAGCTGAGCCAAACATCCATATAATGGCGGCAAATTGATCTTTCTGTCCTTTTTTCCTTCATCCTTCCCCTCCTCTCTTCCATCCTCAGTCCATTTGGCAGGTAGGAGGCACAGACAGCATTTATCACCCTAACTGCTGGTCTGTCTGTCTGTCATCTCCCTGGGCTTTCAGACCATTACTAATTCATGTTCTCTCTTCCTCTTACTTTCAGCCCATTGTCTGTTCATTTGCCATTAACAGCCAGGGCTGAATCTAAGCACCTCAACTACATAATTACTGCTGGTGGTGAGGATATTCACCACGCGCGTGCGCCATCGTGCATACATTTATTTTGTCCCCCTACACCAAATGCGATCATGGCACACAGGTTAAAATATCAAAACAAACTCTGAACCAATTATATAAATTTGGGGACAGTTCGAAAAGTATTAAACATTTTTGGCAATTTAGCTAGTTAGCTTGCACTTGCTTGCTTATTTGTCCTATTTAGCTAGCTTGCTGTTGCTAGCTAATTTGTCCTGGATATAAACATTAGGTTGTTATCTTAACTGAAATGCACAAGGTCCTCTACTCTGACAATTAATCCACACATAAAAAACGTCAACCGAATTGTTTCTAGTCATCTCTCCTCCTTCCAGGCCTTTTCATTGTTTAACTTATATGGTGATTGGCATCTAAACTTTCATATTATTACCACGACAACCGGCAGCAGTTCGTCTTTCAATCACACACGTGGGTATAACCAATGAGGAGATGGCACATGTGTACCTGCTTCTATAAACAAATGAGGAGATGGGAGAGACAAGACTTGCAGCGCGATCTGCGTCAGAAATAGAAAGGACTATTATTTTACATGCTGACCAGACCGGACACGTCGCGTGCGCGAGCATCGCAAAATAAATGTAGAAATCCATGTTATTCAATTATTGCACCCACACTGCTCGCGCGCCAACGAGCGTCTGCGTTGCCAAGGGCTAAAACAGAACTCCTTCCTATTTCTGACTCCTTCCTATTTCTGACGCAGATTGTGCTGCAAGTCCTGCCTCTTCCATCTCCTCATTGGTTTATAGAAGCAGGTACACACGTACCATCTCCTCATTGGGCACTCATTGGTTATACCCACGTGGGTGATTGAAAGACGGAACTTTGTTGCCAGTTGTCGTGGTAATATAATGAAAGTTTAGATGCATCACCATATAAGTTCAATTATGAAAAAGCCTGGAAGGAGGAGAGATGACTGGAAACGATTCGGTTTGCCATTTTATGTGTGGATTAATTGTCGGAGTAGAGGACCTTGTGCATTTCAGGTAAAATAACAACTCAATGTTTATATCCCAGGACAAATTAGCTAGCAACAGCAAGCTAGCTAAATAGGACAAATTAACGTTAGCTAGCAAGTGCAAGCTAACTAGTTAAATTGCCATACATGTTTAATGCTTTTCGACCTGTCCCCAAATTAATGTCATTGTTTCAGAGTTTGTTTTGATATTTTAACCTGCTTGTTGTGATTGCAGTTGGTGTTGGTCCCTCTTCTTCCTGGTGCCTGAGCCAGCTGACTGCTGGGGCTGTCCCTCCCTGCTGCTGAGGTTATTCTTTGAAGAGCCTCATCAATCGCTCTGGCATCACTGAAGGCTAACTTCTTAAACCTGGGGTCAAGTGCAACAGTTTCTGATAGCACGTGGTTATATTCCATTCTGTGTAACTTTCTGTCCATTGATGAACATAGGGTGTCCATCAACTCTGTCACATGTCCTGTGGTTACATTTGCTTCTCTCTGGTGTCTGGCTGTGATTCGCTGCAGACCCTTACACAGGAGTATCATTTTTGAGGCTGTCACATAGCTGAAAAGAGAGAACAGTAACTTATTAGTTAAGGTTCATGTTTTGTCTACTGATACTACATTCTCATCTACTGCTCATATACGTATATAATACTGGATTAACTAATGATGTAGTAATAACTACTTACTGTACCTCTCTCCACTGATCTCCACAGTGACCTGCTCAAAGGGTTCCAGGACTCTGTACATCTCCTCCACCACCTCCCATTCCTCTAGGGTCAGAGCATCAACAGGTGCATTGACAATGGCTAGGGTAGAGATGATGGCATCCTTTGACTCAAGAAACCGCTTCAACATATACAATTTGAATTCCACCTTGTAGTGCAGTCTTGTTTAGGCCTCAGCTCAGGCATCCCCATCTGGCGTTGTGTAGACTTTAGTTTTTCAGCACCTACTGTGCTCCTGTGGAAGTATTCCACGGCTGCTTTCACTTTATCCACAGTGGGCTTCATCACCTTCAGAGCATCTCTTACAATCAGGTTGATTGTGTGGGCAAGACATGGATGATGGGTACATTTTAAAATTTTCATGGCTTTGGTTATGTTAGCTGCATTGTTGCGAACACAACAGACCACTTTTCCATCTACTTGCCATTCTCTGTCCACTCTCAACAGTTCCTCTGCCAAGTTCTCCGAGGTGTGTCTGTCGCTGAACTCAAAGCAGTCCAGAAGACAGCTAGACATCAAAAAATGTTCAATACCCACTTTTCCAGGCACCACTACACCACTGGACGTTTTTGTTTGGACTTCATGAGTTTTTCCCCCGGCTGTTCGGGCACAGTAAATTTTTTTCTGAAGTCGGTAGTTGAAGTCTGCGCCCCTTCGTCGGTGATTGGTCAACAGTAGGGATTATTCAATAAAGTCTTTGTTGTCATTCAACTCAAATCTTGCAAAACATTTCTTTGAGAAATACTGCACCAAACATCTTAGTTAGATGTAAAATTGTGCGACTAAAATCTCCTCTGCAAAAACTTCTAAATTAATGACAGATTTCTTGAGTTATTTTAGATTAATTCTGACTATATTGAGGAAGTTGATACTGGCTACGGCGTCTCAAAAAATGAACAATACTATGGACGTTTTTTTCTCGTTTTTTAAGCGAAGGTCTTTTATGCGAGTATGCGAGTTCGGCCAGCCGAAGTGATGCACTTTTACATATATTTGGTCCAGTATTTCTCAAGTTAAATAATGTGCATGAAAACTAGTCGTCTGTAGTTGAATGGCAACAAACACTTCAATGAAGAATTCCTACTGTGGATCATTCACCGACGAGGAGGCATAGACTTCAGCAACTGCTGAAAATACCCCTGCCGAAGGCTGCCGAACACCATAACAAACAAAACATTTCTGCATAATATATGTGCGAACTGTTTCGACTGGGAAGCATACGGTAAGCTTAAGGGAAGATGGTGATTGCCATACAGTCACTAGGTCAAAGGTCAATACGGGTCAACACTGTGCTCTCCAATAATGGGGAGGATTCATTGGTGCCCCTCCCCTCTACCCTGTTCCTGTCATAAACAACAGTTTTATGTGGACAATTGCTGAAAATCTCCTCTAATCATTATGACCGACAATAACTGTACAAAAAGATTCTAGCTGGAAGGTTTGTAGGCTATGATTTCCTATTCATTGCTTTTGAACATTGTAAGTACTGTAGATAGCGAAATGTTTACTGGTAGTAAGAGGAGACTTATGTGTGTTGTATTTATGTTTATTATGGATCCTCAGTACTCTTCCGGGGGTCCAGTAAAATTAAGGCAGTTCTACGTTTTAAAAACATTACAATACATTCACAATAGATTTCACAAAATATTAAGTGTGTACCCTCAGGCATCTACTCTACTACCACACATCTACAACACATGATCCATGTGTATATGTGTGTATAGTGCGCATGTTATCGTGTGTTTGTATGCATGTGTCTATTGTTTGTGTTGCTTCACAGTCCCTGCTGTTCCATAAGGTGTATTTGTATCTGTTTTTAAAAAATAATTTTACTGCTGGCATGAGTTACTTGATGTGGAATAGTGATGAGAGTGAGACACAGCCTATAGGAGGAGACTCATCCTTCCATGACTCATCTTTAGAGATACGAGTTCTCCATGTAGTCATGAGACACAGCCTATAGGAGGAGACTCATCCTTCCATGACTCATCCTTAGAGATACGAGTCCTCCATGTAGTCATGAGACACAGTCTATGGGAGGAGAATCATCCTTCTATGACTCATCCTTAGAGATACAAGTCCTCCATGTAGTAATGAAACAGTCTATAGGAGGAGAATCATCCTTCCATGACTCATCCTTAGAGATACGAGTCCTCCATGTAGTCATGAGACACAGTCTATAGGAGGAGAATCATCCTTCCATGACTCATCCTTAGAGATACGAGTCCTCCATGTAGTCATGAGACACAGTCTATAGGAGGAGAATCATCCTTCCATGACTCATCCTTAGAGATACGAGTCCTCCATGTAGTCATGAGACACAGTCTATAGGAGGAGAATCATCCTTCCATGACTCATCCTTAGAGATACGAGTCCTCCATGTAGTCATGAGACACAGTCTATAGGAGGAGAATCATCCTTAGAGATACGAGTCCTCCATGTAGTCATGAGACACAGTCTATAGGAGGAGAATCATCCTTCCATGACTCATCCTTAGAGATACGAGTCCTCCATGTAGTCATGAGACACAGTCTATAGGAGGAGAATCATCCTTAGAGATACGAGTCCTCCATGTAGTCATGAGACACAGTCTATAGGAGGAGAATCATCCTTAGAGATACGAGTCCTCCATGTAGTCATGAGACACAGTCTATAGGAGGAGAATCATCCTTAGAGATACGAGTCCTCCAATCCTGATGAGCAGCTCAAGTCTATGTGGCATCGTGAAGATGTGAAGGCTTCGCATAAAAGTGTTGTGTGTGTGTGTGTGTGTGTGTGGGGTGTGTGTGTGTGTGTGTGTGTGTGTGTGTGTGCGTGTGTTTACTCCTCTGGGGTAGGCACATTGAGGAGAATGAGTCAGCAGAGCACATCTGTACAATCAGATAACGAATGTGCATACTTATCATTTCATCATCCAATACAAATTCATTCTCATCTTTCACTTCATAATCAAAGAAAAGGGAGAGGGGTAATGAAAAGCAGTATGAAGGTCAACAGAGAAATAGCTGCTTTAGCCAAGCCCTTAAACCCCTTTCACACAAGTGCTTATCCAGAGTAAACAGAGCATACAAGCACTCTCACACAAATATTCACTAGACTAGAATGAGTCATACAGTAAATGAAAAAGGAATGTGTCCTAAAGCATTTAGAAAGGGGTCGCCCGAGAACCTCAATATTATTATATGAGTGTGTTTCACGTTTCATTTTGAAGTGTGTTTATTGTAGGCTATTTTCCACTGTGCTTTTCAGTGTCAGTTCTATCTTCTTCAGTGTACTCTGAGTTGTGGATAGCTTCTTGGTCTGTTCTAAAATAACACCAATAAGTCACACACCAATAAAAATACAACACAGATTAGCAAATCAGCAAGTTATCTATATTTATTTGCCTTTGAATTGATCAATATACAGTTCTTTTTTTTCTTTCAATAAGCACTTTATGGTTTGGCATTTCTAACATCATTACCAAATTAAAACATTCTCTTAAAACAAAAGCATGAAACGGAAATTAAACTTATAGCACCTTTTGCATTTGCATTTGCTCAAACAGCTATGACCGCACTGCCCTAAAGCTGTTTCAAACACGCTACGTGCATCCTATTTTGGTTAGCCTCCTCACGCAGAGGACTTGTTAATGGGGTATTTCTCTTTTCCCAATAGAACTGAATTGAAAATACTATATATGTACAGTACAGAACAGGACAGCAGTTCCTCCCTGTATACCATAGGCCTACAGTACAGTATGTCCCTACAGTACAGATCTAGTGGATCTACTCATACTTTACATCTGGGGCAAAGTGCACAACTACGCCGCTCCTCCGTGGTTCGGGTCTTTCCTCCAGTGGTTCTGGTTCTCCTCCAACGGCACCCTGGGAATGATGATCACCGGGTCGGAGAACCTCGTCATTAAGCTCTCTAGGAGGCGAGGCAGCACAGAGTTAAGACACAAAGAAAAAGACAAAAACAAAGAAACACAAAATGAGGCATTTCTCAGAGGCCAATCACAAAGAATTTTGCTGAGTTGAGTTGAGCACCCTGTGAATACTCATATCAGAGGGCAACATTATACTGCCACAGTGGGGATGTGAAACTACTAAAGCTCTCTCTTGGTTTCTTATCACTTCAAACCTAAAATAGCACAAAAAAAACATAGTTCGCCCGCCTACCTTCCTCAATTTCAAACAAAAGTTTAAATGTTTCTTCAATCAAAGTTAGGATTTTGCGTTATGTTCAGATCAATAAATAGCCACTGCTCTCTGAGTTTGAATCCAATCTGTCAGCTGAAACAGACTAAAAGCTAGAGCACACGAATGGGAATAATGAGAGTCTAATGAGAGTCTCAGGGTGTTCAAGGATAAACAGCCACAGGACATTCAGGAATAATCTAATCTAAAATCAAACTTGAGGGGACTAAAACATGCACTTACTATCTTCTCCAGTAGCAGAGCTGGCTCTCTCCAATGCTAGAACTACTGTACCTCCCCACTCTATTCCGACCATGCACCCCAATAAACATTGAATCGACATATTTTTAATAAACAATTCAGATTTAGCACCAAGTCCAGCCCATATAAAATAACCACACATTTACACACATTTAGTAATATTATATAACATTTGGATTGCAGATCCCACTCAGACACCATAACAACATTACATCAAATGATACAAATTATCAAACCGAAAAGGATAACTATGTGTTATTATAAACATAGGTGTGTTTACCCACAGGTTTATTAATAATTTATATATAATCACACTGGTAACGTGTGTAATTACAATATCACTTTGATATAATATCAAATAATGTTATATCAAATAATAGTGGTTGCACGGTAGGGTTAATCTAGTTGCTCTAAAAATAGAAAAGGATGGGCGATCTCTAGTCATCTGTGTGAATAATTCAAAAGTCACATTTTACTGCCCAGCCATGCAATTTGTTTAGCCTTGGCCTATTTCTTATTACCAGGAGCAATGAATGCATCTAGCATCTTCCAGTATCTCAAGGAGGGATTCCAAGATGGTCTGTACTATAGCCATTCTACTACAACAAGGCAGACCCAAGGCAGACCCAAGGCCTCCTTAAGAGAGGAACCTTAAGGAGACATACGTACATTATAGGACATGACACCCAAGCATTCACACAGACAGACATGCCCACACACTCATTCCTCTACTCTAGTTTCCATATGGAAGAGAAATATATGAGGGATCTGACCTGGTGGGAACTGTATCGGAGTACAATGATTTTCAAAACAAAACTGTGCCACTATCAAAAAAAAAAAAAAAATCATGACTTTGAAATACATCTTATGAGCACATATGAATGAGAGATTTGTGGCTTGTGGCGGCTGGGTGTGTTTTTAGGTTACCTTGGAATGGGTAGTGTACAGCCCCACAGGTGTTGCTTTAGCGTCTGCACCCAGCCTGTATCACGGATTGGCTGACAGAGCTGTATGTAGTGGTACTGTTTTAGCACAACCCTTCAAATGAATCAGAATGTCACTCATTAGGTTTTCTAGAGGTAGGATTTCACCTTGCACAGTATATCCAAATTTGACATCCACGAAAAGCTAATAACGATACCAGATGAAGCTGGAAAATATAGTAATTACATGATTATAATGATTTTAGAAATATCCAAATGTCACATTTGTTACACGCAGAGAAAGAACATTTCATTAATCATACAGTTTGTTGGCCCAGTAAATACATGACATCCGATTCTGGAATAATGTTCTACCCATCCTTAACTTGCATATTGCTGTATAATTTGGGCAAGGTCTTTGAATATATTTGGACACATGATGCAAAATAATATATTCCTCAGCTCTCACATAGTGTAGCAGCAATATGCAAGCCCTTTGAAGGATGCCAGAACTCATGCCAGAATCTCTTTGATAAGCGCTAAAGAAAACCTGAAGGCAAAATTCTCTTCCATGTGGATTCACTCACTAAAGAGCATCTCATGTCTCACAAAGACAAAGACACAAAAACAATTCAACAAATACCTGCAACCACTGTTCTTTCACCCTCCTCCTCCTCCATACGTTTCAACATAAAGAACCAAGAGGACACAGCTTTTTCTGCTTTTGCATTTATTCATAATATTTCAGTAAATAGGAGCAAGCAGAGAGAAACACAAGCACGTCACAGTAAAATATTTGTGTCCAATACATTCTGTAACTTCTTTGTACCATGGTTCTTTTCTATTCTTTTTTTGTTTCTAATGCTTCGATTAAAGATCGATAGCACCGGGTGTGCTGTGTGTCAGCACTTTACATGTATGACCCCCCCGACACCCCTTCCTGTGCTACGAGAGAAAGACCCCCCTCCCTAACCAAAGGCTGCAAAATGCTAATGAGATGGCCCTCACCCTCCGCTCCGTGGGCACATGCTCAGTCTAAGCGGAATATGTCATGGTGGTTCATTGTGACATACTAACTCAAGACACCACCATGGCAAATGGAGAGACAACACACTCCAGTATTCAAAATGGAGGGGAGGGAGCCAGGGGGCTCTGACTAGCACAACAGATGACAACAACACAAGAGAGAGACTGGGGAGTGTGGGGTGGCCCATGACAAGCAAGTCCTGCACAGCACAATGCACTGCCCTATTGTGGTCTACGCCATCCCAGGAGTCTGAAACGCTGTTCTGGTCTTTACTACTGTCTGCTAAGACACAAGTAGACATGTGTAGTAGCCAATAGAGCTCTACTGGCACTATACAACCAATACAAACCTGATTCATTTTGACATAATGAGGTTTATGTTTGTAATACAGATAATTTTCCTTGCTCCCTCAATATACCCCATTCAAGAAACTGCATACATATGCAGAAGTATGATACAAATGTAAACCAACTATAAAATGTAGTTTCGCTGCTTGTCCTAATTCAATCAAGTCGTTCTACATTGGTAGCCTATGCCTACTATATTTAGATTGCCATAGAAGGCAGCAGAGGAGAGATATATTTGGAGTTGAATGTGTTTAATATAATCTTGACATCTACACGTAATCTTCTCAATCTAATGAAATCCACACACACACACACACACACACACACACACACACACACACACACACACACACACACACACACACACACACACACACACACACACACACACCCACACACACACACACACACACACCCACCCCTGGTCCAGGGAAGAGGCCAGTTGTTTGAGGCCCATGCTAGACAGAAACATAGAGACACAGCATGCATAAACCAAAAACAAAGACAGAAACAATAAGTCCAGAAATATAAACATTCCAAACGGCCAGCATTCAACTTACCATAACATCGCAGACACGTTTTTGGGGGTATGTTACAATAATGGTATTAGCAGAAGTAACTAGTGTTTTATACCCAAATAAATAGATGAATAAATAAAACAATAAATAACATATAATTATAAAACCATGAATCTGCTGAAAGAGAGAAAGAGTTTTAACTCGTATCACATCAAGCCATGCACCTCTTTAGACCTCTGGGATGTGAATATTGTTGTTGGCTTCTCTCATCTGCTAGTGCCATAGGGGCCTAAATAATCATGTTGGTTCCAGTCAACCATGACTCTGTGTGTGTGTGTGTGTCCTAGCTATAGCACATAGAGTGTATATCGGCTGGGTGAAAGCATAGCTAAAGACCATAGAGCCACAATATCAAATTCCTATCGTGACTCAGTGAAATGTAATGGCGTTTTTTTTATAAATGCTGAATGTAATTATAATTGCATGATAGTAACATTTTATTCAGTGGGAATTCTCATCTGCTGTGCAAATGACTGGTCTAGTAATGCATAATAATCACGTTACAGTAACCCAGATGGCTCCCAGCTTGGCAACAAGGTTGCTGAAACAAGACAGCCTTGTCTGACCTCTAAAATACCTTGATGAATGAATTTGACTGCAAAGAGAGAGAACAATTTGAATGAGAGCGTATGACGTTGTAAATGCTGTCCTGACAATTATTTGTTCAAAACCATTCCCACATCATCCACAATCAACATAGTTATTAGGTTTACAAAATTAGACATTGCATTCAGGAATGATGGCAAAGTTGAACAAAGCATCTTAGTAATGCCAATCTGAAAACAGCATTCAGGAAATAAAGAGCAGGCACAAACTCAGCCATGGATCGATACACTCAAAGCTGCATATTTATCAAAGATTTTCAGACCGTTATCCTAGATGAGTATCTAATGTGTCTATGCATACATTTATAAATGTATCTTTGCATACATTTGAAAGTTACAGCTACAGAAATCGAGTCCAGTCACTGAGCCAATTTTCATGGTCTTCTCATTCCCAAAAATCCTTGATAAACTCAACAAAGCAATCTGTTCAGTTGGAAGATGGAAGCCAACCACACAGGCTTGCTAGTCGGTGGGCTCATGCAACAATAGCACGTGCCATTCATTGGCTAACCAGGCAGCCGGTAGCCATGGTAACCTTGAGATGGAGAGAGGGGGGTGGAGGGTGGCATCGGGGAGCAGAGGAAGCGGATGAACACGCCCCCTTGTTACTACGGTGATCTAATGTAATGTGAGGCGGGGAAGCAACGACATGTCATGTCACAACCCTGACATTTACTGTAACTACATCTAATTTAGCCAAGAGGCAGAGAGAAGAGAGAGAAAGAGAGTTAGAGAGAGACGAGAGAGAGGGAGAGAGACAAAACATAAAAGGGATGAGAACTTCTAATTAATTTTGCAGCCTTCGTGTTCTTTCCCCAAAGAAGAATAAAAAGTAATGCTAAATGATTTTTACTCTTTTGCCTCAGCCAGTTTGTTGTTCATCTCTTTACTTTTCTCCTTGTCCCCCACCGCAGGCTTGGACTCAGTGGGCTGGTTCTCAGAGGTCGTTTTCTTGGTGCCCCGCAGTGCTGTGCTGCCCGGCTGCTTCTGCTCTTTGGCCTTCTTGACAGGTTTGCCGCCCTGACTAGCTACCGTGGCGCCCGCCTTTTTGGGTTTGGATCGGGGAGTACTGTTAGACCTCTCAACCTAGGCACAGGGGATGGGGGAAGATGGAGATGATTTATATATACCATCCCCAAAGACATTAGCAGCAGGTGTAAATAACTCTGCAAAGATCTGTAACTCCTCAGTTTGATATTGTGTTTGCTTCAGTATTACTGATATGATTTGCCATCACAACATACACAGTAAAGAGAACAGCAGCCCTCCAAGAGAAAGATTCTGTCATTACATTGGGTTTGAAAACGCACTCTGCACGGCTGTGGTTCTGAATAGGTGATTAGCTGCATTATGGCTGTACCATGGGAGTAGTCAATAGGACATGATCTAAAACGTTCTCACCTTGGTCTCTTGTAGCCCTTTGTAGGGCTCATTGTACAGGCTGCGTATCCTCCTCCTGTCCACAGCCTTGTTGTCGTTGGGCTGCTGTTTGCCCTGCTCTCCCCTGTAGGTGGCGCTATAGCTGGTCTCCAGGCTGGTCTTCTCATCAGGGGGAAGGTACTGGGACTTGGCTCGGATCAGCTTCACTGGCTTCACATCCCTGTGGGCTTTGAACTCTGTCCTACGAGAAGAATCAGCACCAAATACACTCAGTAAAATAGCTCTCTTCACATTCTACAATCTATTTATAGAGGAGAAGGAGAGAATAGGAGAGAAGACTAAACCTGTATTGTCCCAAAGGGCAATTTGTGTTGCAGCATGTAGACATTTAAAAACCCCATGAAATATGAAGCAATCACTTACAAACAAGTACATTTACATAGAACTGTTTGGATATAGAAATAGATGTAGTGGAATGACTGGGTCTCCCCACAGTATGAGTGAGTGAGTGTATGTAATGCATAGGAGCTGGGTGGTGACTGCGCCAGGCAGCCGGCGGCTCAGGTGTTTAATATAGTCAAGACACAGCAGTTCTTCAGAAGGTCAGCTCCATGGCTTTCACACAGAACAACCTGACCTCTAGTCTGTCTCATAGAGGGGTTCTGTACGGGACGAGCCAACCTCCAGACACATCCAAGAGCAATTAGAGATAGGCATCAAAGTGAGATATGTTCACTATCAATTCTATAGCAGGTATATAAACGAACATGTTGCTACTAATTTGAGTTTTAGATTGAACTGCCCATCATAGATAAAGTTGATTTTAAAAGTTGTAATGGATTTTGAACTCATAAAAGCAGACCTAATTTTCCATAAATGACTACAGGATAGTCTTCTCACTGATGGGCATCTGAAGGTTGGGACATGACATATGAACTTATACTCACTTAACTTATTGGAAGGTCAGGTGGAAACATTCATTCATTATGTCTTTTATTTATTTATTTTTATTTCACCGTTATTTAACCAGGTAGGCCAGTTGAGAACAAGTTCTCATTTACAACTGTGACCTGGCCAAGATAAAGCAAAGCAGTGCGACAAAAACAACAACACAGAGTTGCACATAACAAACGTACAGTCAATAACACAATAGAAAAATCTATGTATAGTGTGTGCAAATGTAGAAGAGTAGAGAGGTAAGGCAATAAATAGGCCATAGAGGCGAAATAATTACAATTTAGTATTAACACTGGAGTGATAGATGTTCAGATGATGATGTGCAAGTAGACATACAGTACTGGGGTGCAAAAGAGCAAGAAGATAAATAACAATATGGGGATGAGGTAGTTGGGTGTGCTATTTACAGAATGGCTGTATAAAGGTACAGTGATCGGTAAGCTGCTCTGACAGCTGATGCTTAAAGTTAGAGAGGGAGATATAAGAGACTTATTTTCAGCTTCAGGGATTTTTACAATTCGTTCCAGTCATTAGCAGCAGAGAACTGGAAGGAAAGGCGGCCAAAGGAAGTGTTGGCTTTGGGGATGACC
Source organism: Oncorhynchus mykiss (assembly GCF_057628025.1). Classification (NCBI taxonomy): domain Eukaryota; kingdom Metazoa; phylum Chordata; class Actinopteri; order Salmoniformes; family Salmonidae; genus Oncorhynchus; species Oncorhynchus mykiss. The sequence continues at coordinate 33,111,812 of NC_143033.1, read as the reverse complement.
AGTGAAATATACCTTCTGGAGCGCATGCTATGGGTGGGTGTTGCTATGGTGACCAGTGAGCTGAGATAAGGCGTGGCTTTACCAAGCAAAGACTTATAGATGACCTGGAGCCAGTGGGTTTGGCGACGAATATGTAGCGAGGGCCAGCTAACGAGAGCATACAGGTCGCAGTGGTGGGTAATATATGGGGCATTAGTGACAAAACAACGGCACTGTGATAGACTACATCCAGTTTGCTGAGTAGAGTGTTGGAGGCTATTTTGTAAATTAAATTGGATTTGTTGTGAAATAGGATGCCGATTCTAGATTTAATTTTGGATTGGAGATGCTTAATGTGAGTCTGGAAGGAGAGTTTACAGTCTAACCAGAAACCTAGGTATTTGTAGTTGTCAGAACTGTCCAGAGTAGTGATGCCAGTCGGGCGGGCGGGCGTGGGAAGCAATCGGTTGAAGAGCATGCATTTAGTTTTACTAGCATTTAAAAGCTAGAAAAAACTACCTCGTCCCTTTCCCACTGCTCCTTCATACTATCTTACCAGTGTATAAAACGTTTACATTTTTCTTCCGGTTGTTTTGGCTTTTCACAGTGTATTTCCTTCCTTGCCAATGTCCATTGTTCATGTGACTAAGGTGGCAAACACCAAATGACAACAGATGACTCCTGCCCTGGTCCCTGGACAAGGACAAACTACCCGTCAAGGCTCTCCAGTGACCCCACTCTGTGCAGCAGGAGACCCCAACCCCCGCACAACCACACAACACACACCAAGAGAATAAAAGACCACAGTGAAAAATTAAATGTTCCCTCTGTGGACTACAGCAGTGAAGGGAGGGGGGATTAGGTAACACTATTACTGGCCTGGATAGAGGAAGCAGCCCAGGCAGGCTCAAGTACTACAGACTAGGGTTGCACATTTTGGGGGATATTAAGAGGTGAAAACTTTCTGTGGGAATTAATGGGAATATATGGGAATTAACAGGAATATATGGGAATTAATATTAATACCATTTAAATGTAGATGTTTTCTTGCATTGGATATATTTACCATATCATATGGAGACAGAAACATAAACCTTTTACCTTATCAAAAGTAGACATAATTGCAAATTATTAAATCCTTCCAATAGAAATAAAAATAACAATTTAGTTACGAATTGAACTTTAATTAAACGAGTTGACTCTTCACAAGGGATGATTTCACTGAACAACAAAAGAAAGGGAATATTGTACCAATATGTATCTCCCAAAAACATTTTCAACATACATCTGTTAAATGATAGCCTTGAAACTAAAGCTTTGGTTGTCTTCCTCTCAGGCTTCCATGTCTTCTGCCTGGACCTCCTCAATGTCCACCTCTTGAACATCAGACTCCGAGGCCTCATCTTCACTGTCACTTTCCAACCTTGTTGAAGATGGCTCGCTTTGAGGCTCAAAAAGCCTACAATTTTCCTGGATGGCCACCAATTTTTCAACCAATTGGTCAGCCTGTTGCATGCTTTGGTGTGTGTTCCCAAACAAGGACCAGTTGCGCTTTGAGGTGGCTGATGTTGGTGGGATTTGGAGGATGATGGAGGCAACAGGGGAAAGAGCCTCAGATCCACAAAGTCCCTTCCACCAGGTGGCTGATGGAATATGTTGGCACGACTGCCATATTGCATCTCCATCCCAAAGCCTTTTCTTGGAAATGTACTTCGCCAGACTGCCAAGAACCTTGCCCTCATCCAGGTAAAAGTGGCGAGACACGATAGTGATGAAACCATAGGCCTTGTTGATCTTTGTACCAAACAGGATGCTCTTGCCAGCATAGTTGGGGTCCAACATGTACACTGCGGTCTATATGGGCTTCAGGCAGAAGTCTTCACGCTTTTTGATGTATTTCAGAACTGCAGTTTCCTCTTCTTGGAGCAACAGTGAAGTGGGCAGGGCAGTACTGATTTCTTCTCTTACATCTGCAAACAGATGTCTGAACAGAGTCTGAACATCAGACAGGATGGCATTGTCACCCTTAATCTGTGCAATGGCTACTGCTATAGGTTTCAGGAGTTTCAGGCTGCTTACCACTCTCTCCCAAAATACATCATCCAGGAGGATCCTATTGATGGGGCTGTCCATATCGGCAGACTGTGATATGGCCATTTCTTGGAGAGACTCCTTCCCCTCCAGGAGACTGTCAAACATGATGACAACACCCTCCCAACGGGTGTTGCTGGGCAGCTTCAATCTGATGTTCTTATTCTTCTCACTTTGCTAGGTGAGGTAGATTGCTGCTATAACTTGATGACCCTTCACATACCTAACCATTTCCTTGGATCTCTTGTAGAGTGTATCCATTGTTTTCAGTGCCATGATGTCATTGAGGAGCAGATTCAATGGATGAGCAGCACAGCCAATGGGTGTGGTGTGAGGATAGGACTCCTCCACTTTAGACCAAGCAGCCTTCATGTTCACAGCATTGTCTGTCACCGGTGCAAATACCTTCTGTGGTCTAAGGTCATTGATGACTGCCTTCAGTTCATATGCAATGTAGAGACTGTTGTGTCTGTTGTCCCTTGAGTCTGTGCTTTTGTAGAATACTGGTTGAGGGGTGGAAATGATGTAGTTAATTATTCCTTGCCCACAAACATTCGACCACCCATCAGAAATGATTGCAATACAGTCTGCTTTCTCTATGATTTGCTTGACCTTCACTTGAACTCTGTTGATCTCTGCATCTAGCAAATGAGTAGATAAAGCATGTCTGGTTGGAGGATGTATGATGGGCAAAAATAATTATTCCAATAAACATTGCCTGTGAGCGTCAGAGGTAAACCAGTTGCATACACAGCTCGAGTAAGACATTTATCAGCATTTGTCTGACTAAGTTTCTCCATTGAGTAAAAAAAAACTTCTGATTCTAGGAGCTGTTGCTATCGATAAGGTGTCTTATTCATTATTTTCACCTCGAATAGAAGTAGATTAAATTTTGTCAGAGGTTGCTTGTTGTGAGCGCTGAGGGAACTTTATGCAGTTGGCCAGATTATTCGGCATCTTTGTTGCATTCTTCACATATGATATGGCACAGTATTTGCAAATGTACACCACTTTTCCTTCTACATTAGCTGCAGTGAAATGTCTCCACACATCAGATAGTGCCCGTGGCATTTTCCTGTAAAGATTAGAGAAACATGAGTAAAAATAAATAAAAATACAATTCCATGTACAGATAAATAATTAAGCAGTTAGATTAACCAACTCCTTTGTAAGATAAATGTTTTAAAATGAAACATATATGGAAACAGGTGAACAGGTAACACTCCTCAGTTAGCAGGCTCAAGCAAGCTAAAACCCACATGGGAGAAAAAAACTAAATAGCATAAATTGTTAACAAGTTAGAAATGATTTAAAACACACTTTGCTGTAGGCTACTATTTACTAGTTAACAAAAAAACAATGTATGTCACATTAAATACATTCACCCCTCCCAGTACTGTAATCAAAACTTACCAGAAAGCATGTAGTCCTTGGCTCAGACAGTGTAGTAGTGTGGGCTCAATAGCATCTCATTAGTGTACAAGATCTTGAGAATCAGCTGTACATGTGATGGAAGAATGCACTGTGCATGCAGAGGGTTGCAATTCCATTGAATTGGGGATAGTTTAACCAAAAAAAGCCACAAGACCTAGAATTACCTTATGTGTATCCCACAAAAAAAGTCTCACTGTTATAAGCTAACTTTTTTTGACAAATTTAAGCAAAATCCCCCAAATTCCAGGGCTTAACTTCCCATGGAAAATTTCAGAAATTTACCGGAAAGTTTCCGATCCTTTGCAACCTTACTACAGATCCATTATAACAATTAAACTGCTGCTGAAGATCACGTAGAAAGATATGAAATCTATCACACTATAGCTCAACCCATGGCAGCTACTGTAGCATGACCATGGATGGGATGATGAGAAGGCTTAAATAACAGCCAGCCAGCTTTAAAGACCACTAGGTTATACACACTGTCCTATGTGTGGTACAAATGAGTTTCAGGCTGAAAATAAATCAGGCTGTATCTGTAGCTGGCTCTTTTCCATCACAGTATGAATCAAAGCTGGATCCATACCTCAGAGATCCTCTTGTAATAGGTTGTCATGGGATCGAATGTGAGTGGAGAAAAATAACAGAATGTGTGGTGATAAGGAGAATGCCTCAAAGAGAAAATGATCTGGATTCTCTTATTCTGACACCAATGGAACATCATCTGCTCTGCCTTCAAACCACAACTAGGGCGGTGGCGGTCATGATATTTTGTCAGATGGTGATCGTCAAGCAAATAACTGCCGGTCTCACGGTAATTGACCGTTAATTAACATAAACACATTTAGAATTTTCTGGCTTCAACGCATAGCCACTGATGCAGACCTTTGGAACATCTACATTTTAATAAGTCTAATACATTCAAGTAATATAGCCTGCACCATCACAATAAATCCATTATTTATTTCAGACAAGTCAAAAAAAAAACATGATATGAAGAAAATGTAGTCTATTTCAGAAGAACAGAATAGAATACTCTGAGTTGTCGTTATGTTAGGCCCTGATCTGGCTATGCCATATGACTATGGGCTACACAATTAATTTAGCAGACAAGATTTGTTGGGCTATATGGTGTGATTTTTAATACATTCTAAGGCTGCATAATGCGTCTCTAATGATGATTTGAAAAAAGTCACATGAAATGCATGAGCTCTGCTTAGTTTTTTTTGTACAGGCTGTACACACTTCATCAGTCTCTCATTCACAATTTGACAAACACTTGATAAGGCCTCACATTTCCTGGCTGCATCCCCTTTGTGTGGCTGTAATGCCCCCTAAAATATTCCATGCCTTTTGCAGCCAGTGGCCATTGTGCCCTTGGGCTGAATATAACAATTATAAGTCCCTTCTCCCGGCCGCGTGCCGAAGCACATCTCACTTCAATGGCTATCTGTCACGTGATCGGGTCTTTCTCACAAGCTACAAGTGAAGACCGACACATCTGGGATGCAACTGCGCGCATGTCCTTATCCAATTCCGAGGTGCATATTGAACATATTGGAAAAACTGTCCACATTTACTTTTCATCAGCCAATGAGATGAGTAGGCCTAACAAACAGCAAAAGCACTAATCTATGTCAATCTACTATCCGCCATAGTACAAAAGTTGACCTATTTTATTCTGTACGAGAAATAAATATTCTAAACATAGTCTGGGACAGTTGTGGGATATGATAGATTAGATAAGATAAGATAGATTCCAAATGATAAAAACCACTAGCATCAAAACAACTTCTTTAAGCAATGACCCTGACGCAACAGATCAGAACGTTTAGTTTAAAATGTTGGTAAACTATTAGGCTATTTCTTCACATTATAGACACACCAATGCGCACACGGCAGTGTTCCATTAGCCAGAAAACACCATTCTCAAAAGTGACCACAAATGCAATTATGCATGTAATGCTTTTATTATAAAGGTGTCTCGAATTAGGTGAAAATGTTCTTCCCCAAACTTGAAACTCACACACTGTGTACAGTATGTACTGTATGCCAGTTAGGCTCTACACCCATTGTAAATCAGATGAATGTGCTTCATTTTAAGAAGTTATTTGGCCACTTTAGTTGCGATACAAACCTTATCAAAACATATAGGCCTATGGTCTAGGCTATATGAGGTGTGTGACTATGATTAGAAAAAGTTGCAAAATAAGGCATGCACTGTTTCTTGCCTTAAGCTGGACATCATTCACAAGTGATAATATACCATTCACAAGTCTAATACTGTCACCCATCTGTCACGTCTGCTCCTGCTCCTCCCCTCCGGCGTACAACGTCGCCAGAGTACTAACCACCTGGGATTCATCATTACGCACACCTGGCACTCATCATTACGCGCACCTGTGAATCACTATGATTCACATCTGGACTCCATTACTTTCATATTTTCCTCCCATTTATATGTCAATCTCCCAGGTTCACTCACCAGTTGGTATTGTTCTTGTCTTGGCGTTATTGTGTTCTTGGTTTTGTGGTTTTATTAAAACGTTACACCTGTACCTGCTTCCGAATCACTAACCCATCATTACACCATTAGACTATTCTTGATTTATGCTGGTCTTTACATATACTAAATAATATATGTGTGAATTTGTATTTATTTAGAATGGACCATTATCAAGCACATGTCTCGAAGCAGGGGGAAAAATACATGTTATCTATGCACTTAAATAGCGAACGTGTCACGACTTCCACTGAAGTCGGTTCCTCTCCATGTTCGGGCTGCATTCGGCGGTCAGCGTCGCCGATCTTCTAGCCATTGTCGTTCCACTTTTCATTTTCCATTTGTTTTGTTTTGTTTTCCTACACACCTGGTGTTCATTTCCCTCATTAATTGTTGTGTATTTAACCCTCTGACTTCCCTGCCACCAGTTATGCACCCCGTACAGAACGGGAGACGCGTTTCCCGTGTGTAACGATGTGCCCTGAGAGTCGGGAAGCAAGTTCAGGGAGTGAGTGTCTTAATAAATTTTACAAAATAAGAAACACGAAAAATGCACAGACATGACACAGGAACAGAAACAATAACGCCTGGGGAAAGAACCAAAGGGAGTGACATATATGCAGTTGAAGTCGGAGGTTTAAATACACCTTAGCCAAATACGTCTAAACTCAGTTTTTCACAATTCCTGACATTTAATCCAAGTAAAAATTCCCTGTCTTAGGTCAGTTGGATCACCACTTTATTTTAAGAATGTGAAATGTCAGAATAATAGTAGAGAGAATAATTTATTTCAGCTTTATTTCTTTCATCACATTCCCAGTGGGTCAGAAGTTTACATACACTCAATTACTATTTGGTAGCATTGCCTTCAAATTGTTTAACTTGGGTCAAACGATTCGGGTAGCCTTCCATAAGTTGTGTGAATTTTGGCCCATTCCTCCTGACAGAGCTGGTGTAACTGAGTCAGGTTTGTAGGCCTCCTTGCTCGCGCACGCTTTTTCAGGGCTTTGTGATGGCCACTCCAATACCTTGACTTTGTTGTCCTTAAGCCCTTAAGCCCAAAGTCCTTAAGCAACTTTGGAAGTATGCTTGGGGTCATTGTCTATTTGGAAGACCCATTTACGACCAAGCTTTAACTTCCTGACTGATGACTTGAGATGTTGCTTCAATATATCCACGTAATTTTCTTACCTCATGATGCCATCTATTTTGTGAAATGCACCAGTCCCTCCTGCAGCAAAGCACCCCCACAACATGATGCAGCCACCCCCGTGCTTCACGGTTGGGATGGTGTTCTTCGGCTTGCAAGCCTCCCCCTTTTTCCTCCAAACATAACGATGGTCATTATGGCCAAACAGTTCTATTTTTGTTTCATCAGACCAGAGGACATTTCTCCAAAAATAACAATATTTGTCCCCATGTGCAGTTGCAAACCGTAGTCGTGCTTTTTTATGGTGGTTTTGGATCAGTGGCTTCTTCCTTGTTGAGTGGCCTTTCAGGTGATGTCGATATAGGACTCGTTTTACTGTGGATATAGATACTTTTGTACCTGTTTCCTCCAGCATCTTCACAAGGTCCTTTGCTGTTGTTCTGGGATTGATTTGCACTTTTCGCACCAAAGTACGTTCATCTCTAGGAGACAGAACGTGTCTATTCCTGAGCAGTATGACGGCTGTGTGGTCCCATGGTGTTTATACTTGTGTACTATTGTTTGTACAGATGAACGTGGTACCTTCAGGCGTTTGGAAATTGCTCCCAAGGATGAACCAGACTTGTGGAGGCCTACAATTTTATTCTGAGGTCTTGGCTGAAATACATCCACAGGTACAACTTCAATTGACTCAAATGATGTCAATTAGCCTATCAGAAGCTTCTAAGCCATGACATAATTTTCTGGAATTTTCCAAGCTGTATAAAGGCACAGTCAACTTAGTATATGTAAACTTCTGACCCACTGAAATTGTGATACAGTGAATTATAAATGAAATAATCTGTCTGTAAGCAATTGTTGGAAAAAGGACTTGTGTCATGCACAAAGTAGATGTCCTAACCAACTTGCCAAAACTATAGTTTGTTAACAAGAAATTTGCAGAGTGGTTGATAAATAAGTTTTAATGACTCCAACCTAAGCGCAATAACAAGCAGCCTGGTGACTTAGAGACCGGAGAGGGAGCACACGTGACATCGTGGTTCCTTTAAAATAGCAGCCAGTTAGGCTATACTCCTGTTTCTAAAGAGAAGCAATGTGCTTAATATTTGGAAAGTTTATAAATCAACATATAGTAGGCCTAGCTTAAAGAAAGCTGATGGGATTCTCTTTTTAATAGAGGCCATCACTCTGTTTTCTTACGCAATTACATAGCCTATAGAAATGTTGCACAACATGAGCTCATGGGCTCTCATGAAGTGTTTGATTAGATTTTCGATAACATTTGCATTGATGTCAGAGTGATTAGAGGGACAATATAGTGCTGAGTACCAGGCTGTTAGCAGGTTTTGGTAGGCTAGTAATGACCATCAGCAGCATCAGAGCTCGGAGAAGCCTAATTACCTGAACTAAACGGCTTGTGACCGCCAGTGTGGAGGTAATATGGTCACCGTAACAGCCCTAACCACAACATCCAAACTTGGTCCTCAATCTACATCAGCCCTCTATCTCGAGCTATCCTATACAGTGTGGAGAACAAGTATTTGATACACTGCCGATTTTGCAGGTTTTCCTACTTACAAAGCATGTAGAGGTCTGTAATTTTTATCATAGGTACACTTCAACTGTGAGAGACGGAATCTAAAACAAAAATCCAGAAAATCGCATTGTATGATTTTTAAGTAATTAATTAGCATTTTATTGCATGACATAAGTATTTGATACATCAGAAAAGCAGAACTTAATATTTGGTACAGAAACCTTTGTTTGCAATTACAGAGATCATACATTTCCTGTAGTTCTTGACCAAGTTTGCATACACTGCAGCAGGGATTTTGGCCCACTCCTCCATACAGACCTTCAGATCCTTCAGGTTTTGGGGCTGTCGCTGGGCAATAGGAACTTTCAGCTCCCTCCAAAGATTTTCTATTGGGTTCAGGTCTGGAGACTGGCTAGGCCACTCCAGGACCTTGAGATGCTTCTTACGGAGCCACTCCTTAGTTGCCCTGGCTGTGTGTTTCGGGTCGTTGTCATGCTGGAAGACCCAGCCACGACCCATCTTCAATGCTCTTACTGAGGGAATGAGGTTGTTGGCCAAGATCTCACGATACATGGCCCCATCCATCCTCCCCTCAATACGGTGCAGTCGTCCTGTCCCCTTTGCAGAAGAGCATCCCCAAAGAATGATGTTTCCACCTCCATGCTTCACGGTTGGGATGGTGTTCTTGGGGTTGTACTCATCCTTCTTCTTCCTCCAAACACGACAAGTGGAGTTTAGACCAAAAAGCTCTATTTTTATCTCATCAGACCACATGACCTTCTCCCATTCCTCCTCTGGATCATCCAGATTGGCAAAGTTCAGATGGGCCAGGACATGTGCTGGCTTGAGCAGGGGGACCTTGCGTGCGCTGCAGGATTTTAATCCATGACGGCGTAGTGTGTTATTAATGGTTTTCTGTGGTCCCAGCTCTCTTCAGATCATTGTGGTCCCAGCTCTCTTCAGATCATTGACCAGGTCCTGCCGTGTAGTTCTGGGCTGATCCCTCACCTTCCTCATGATCATTGATGCCCCACGAGGTGAGATCTTGCATGGAGCCCCAGACCGAGGGTGATTGACCGTCATCTTGAACTTCTTCCATTTTCTAATAATTGCGCCAACAGTTGTTTCCTTCTCACCAAGCTGCTTGCCTATTATCCTGTAGCCCATGCCAGCCTTGTGCAGGTCTACAATTTATCCCTGATGTCCTTACACAGCTCTCTGGTCTTGGCCATTGTGGAGAGGTTGGAGTCTGTTTGATTGAGTGTGTGGACAGATGCATTTTATACAGGTAACGAGTTCAAACAGGTGCAGTTAATACAGGTAATGAGTGGAGAACAGGAGGGCTTCTTAAAGAAAAACTAACAGGTCTGTGAGAGCCGGAATTCTTACTGGTTGGTAGGTGATCAAATACTTATGTCATGCAATAAAATGCTAATTAATTACTCACAGTTGAAGTGTACCTATGATAAAAATTACAGACCTCTACATGCTTTGTAAGTAGGAAACACTGCCGATTTTGCAGGTTATCAAATAATTGTTCTCCCCACTGTATGTACAGAGTAACGCTTCCTTTTGTATGGCATGTTTATATGGAAAGTTATTTTTTATTTATTTAACTAGGCAAGTCATTTAAGAACAAGTTCTTATTTACAATGACGGCCTACCAAAAGGCAAAAGGCCTCCTGCGGGGACGGGCTGGGATAAAAAACTAAGAACATTTTACAAATGCACATCACAACAAGAGAGACACCACAACACTACATAAAGAGAGACCTAAGACAACCACATAGCATAACAGCAACACATGACAACACAGCATGGTAGCAACACAACATGACAACAACAGCATGGTAGCAACACAACATGACAACAACATGGCAGAAACACAACATGGCAGCAGCACAAAACAGGGTGTAAACATTATTTGACACAGACAACAGCACAAAGGGCAAGGCAGAGACAACAATACATCACGTGAAGCAGCCACAACTGTCAGTAAGAGTGTCCTTGATTGAGTCTTTGAATGAAGAGATTGAGATAAAACTGTCCAATTTGAGTGTTTTTTGCAGCTAGTTTCAGTCGCGAGCTGCAACAAACTGAAAAAAGGAGCAACCTTTAACAGAATGTGACTGGCAGAACAGTTGTTGTATGTGGAGGGTGAGGACTGCAGTTGGTATCTCATATAGGGGGGAGGGTGGCCTACGAGGATTTTATAAATAAGCGTCAACCAGTGGGTCTTGCGATGGGTATACAGAGATGACCAATTTACAGAAGAGTATAGAGTGCAGTGATGTGTCCTATAAGGAGCATTTGTGGCAAGTATGATGGCCGAATGGGAAAGTAAATCTAGCCGCTCGAGAGCACCCTTACCTGTCGATCTATAAATTATGTCTCTGTAATCTAGCATGGGTAGGATGGTCATCTGAATCAGGGTTAGTTTGGCAGCTGGGGTGAAAGAGGAGTGATTACGATAGAGGAAACCAAGTCTAGATTTAACCTTAGCCTACAGCTTTGATATGTGCTGAGAGAAGGACAGTGTAACGTCTAGCCATACTCCCAAGTACTTGTTTGAGGTGACTACCTCAAGCTCTAAACCCTCAGAGGTAGTAATCCCACTGGTGGGGAAAAGGGCATTCTTCTTACCAAACCACATGCCCTTTTTTTTGGAGGTGTTGAGAACAAGGTTAAAGGCAGAGAAAGCTTGTTGGACACTGAGACAGCTTTGTTGTAGAGCGTTTAACACAACATCCGGGGAAGGGCTAGCTGAGTATAAGACTGTATCATATGCATATGAATGGATGAGAAAGCTTCCTACTTCCTGAGCTCTGTTGTTGATGTAAATTGAGAAGAGTGTGGGGCCTAGGATCGAGTCTTGGGGTACTCCCTTGGTGACAGGCAATGGCTGAGAAAGCAGATGATCTGACTTCATACACTGCACTCTTTGAGAGAGGTAGTTAGCAAACCAGGCCAAAGACCCCTCAGAGACACCAATACTCCTTAGCCGGCCCAGAAGAATGCAATGGTCTACTGTATCAAAACTTTGGCCAAGTCAATAAAAATAGCAGCACAACATTGCTTAGAATCAAGGGCAATGTTGACATCATTTCGGACCTTTTAAGGTTGCAGTATCACACCCATAACCTGAGCGGAAACCAGATTGCATACCAGACAGAATACTATAGACATCAAGAAAGCCAGTCAGTTGATTATTGACACGTTTTTCCAACACTTTTGATAAACCGGGCAAAATTGAAATAGGCCTGTAACAGTTAGTATGATGTATGACGAAGCTTGCCTTTAATTAACCCAATAGATAGACTGAAACACTATCTCTGTGAGCCCCCAATGTTTTGATGTAGTGTAACACTCCTCAGAACTGTAACCTTATCAAAGTTGTTCATGTATTTAATTGAACCTTTATTGGCATTTGATAATAAGATCTTACTGTGTGGCATTTCAAAAATATCTAACTTAGGACACTGCAGTTATATATCAGTCCACATTTATCAATACAACTAAATTACCCATCAAACTCTAAAGTTTAAGCATTTGGTCAGATATGATAAATTGACCCAAACAATTTTATTTTCTCATAAAGTAAACTGCCCAGGATGTTGATGAGTGGAATAGTGGTTAAAGTAAGAGCGGCTGGCGGTTAGATAGATAGATCTAGTTCCAGTGGAGTGGAAGTGAGATGGAATCACAGAGTTGTTACATAAAAGGATTGAAGTCCACTTTTAATGCTTGGGCAGGAAAAGAGAGGAGAGACAGTACAAGGTCAGATTATACAATGTCTGTGGCCAAGGGCACAGAATGCTACTACCCGCGCAGGGTGCAATTGACGGGGTAGTGGTAGGCAGAGAGAGAGTCAAACACAAGTCTATACTGTACATAGCAAGCTGGACAACGTCATACTCATATGACTGGTAACAATTAAGCTAGTGTCTTCCAGGTCAGTGTGTGCTTGGTACCTAGTCTCCTTCCATTTCTTTCAAAACAGATCTTTGTCAAAGACAAGTATGAAAATGTTTGACATATGATGTGATTTGCGAGGTTTCTTGAACATACTTGCTCAATATCTTACGCACATCTAATACCTCTAACAACTCTAAACCCCTAATAAAGTCTCATTTTATGTATCTTTACTCCCTCTATTATGTGGTGCTAAAATGAAACTTTCCTCTGCCAAAACAAGCTGTTATTTGATGAGGTCTTACCAAGTTAACATACTGCATTTATTACTGTAGAAAAGCAGGTCTTGCCAAGATAACATGCTGTTTTTCTTACTGCTGTATGGATATCCGCTAATGGTTCTGCCTGGTACCTGGAGCTGACCCTGCTGACCCTGCAGGAAAGGTGAGATATGTTGTGAAAAGCGCCATCACTATGACGTTATGACACTGGCACTGACAAGTGGTGGAGGGATGCCAGGGAACAACACTGCTAAGATACACATGCTACCCTTCTCTAACATTAGCATGCCAGGCAACAGCCAGGCAGAGAGGGAACAATCTGGCACTTCTCTCTTAGAGACTTAGAAAGGGCAGAGAACGGCAAAAGGACCATTAGCACGCATAGCTACAGCGCTAGTCTGAACAAATCTATTGCCAAATAAAATCTCTCAGCCTTAATTAAAACATGCCATGTCAGTTAGGTTACATCCATTAATGAGAGGATATGGAATAAATCCAATTGATTGCAGCATTTACATTGGACAGTAAAGTATCATCAGTGTTAAATACAAATAATTATCATAATCATAATTATCACAGCCAGTCTTTTTTACTGTAAATTTACCTTCCTACGACATCCCACTTTGGCAGGACAGAAATTCTAATCTGAAGCCCATCCGACTGTGACACAGAGTTTCCAATAAACAATAACATACACATCTGAAATGATTGCACGATTTACTACACAGCAGAATCAATAATAAATCTATACATAATACAGTACATAACAGAGGAACGCAGCCAGACATTCTCTAAACACTTGAGGTGAATCAATCAATCCCAGTGTACAGTAACAGTGCCTTGATTTACTGACACTGCTTCTTTTTGTGTCAGTCAGCCATTACATGTAGCCAACTGCTGATTGTTCCTGATCAATACTCTCTCCTCCCTCTGGGATCAGCTTGCCTCTGGCGTTATGGTAGCTGAATCTGTAGCCTGTCAAGATTGCCCATGCAGTCAGATGGCTATTGGCTACACTGTGACATATTGCAACTCAGTGAAATCACCACAGAGTGTGTTGTACGTTCTGATGCATGGCTAAACCTCGGATGTACCCACACCTTTAATAATGTTAGCTGCGTCTAGCATTTAGTATAATAATGTTATTTGGCAGACATTTTTATCCTAATCAACTTACAGTCATGCATGCATATGTTTTACTTGTGGGTGGCTCTAGGACTCAAACCCACAATCCTAGCGGTGCAAGCGCCATGCTCTACCAACTTAGCCATCATGGTTCTCCCAAGTATTTCATAGCAGCAGTGACATTTTTTACACAAAATAAACACATGTTTTGTGAGAAGTGAGAAAGAGCAATGTAAACTGCCTCAAGCTGGTTATGCTAATTTCTTGGCTTTATACAGTACATTATATGCATAGACACTAACTGAATACGGAATGACCATAATCCTAAAATTAATGTTTAACACTTCAATTAGAGAATCCTTTCTTCAGACTATCATGTAATGCCACACCTCTGATCCTAACCTGCCTGCATCTTGTAGGGAGTTCCTGGAAGCTAAGCTTTGTGAGGAGAGATTGAGCAGCATGTCCTGCCCTCCCTCTCTTTCTCCATCACTCTCTCCCCAGTCAGAGCCTGTGTGGTTAGATTCAGTGATTCAGCACGCATTGCCTGCATGTCGGTGGAAATACCGGGCTTTACAGGCCTTCTAAGAGGATCATTTTTAAATCCACTAAAATCTGTTGGCCTCTTTACAATATTTCAGCCGCTACTGCTGCTCTGCTCACATGCGACATTCATTCTGCAGGCACACTCATCTGCATTGGGATCACCCTGGCCTGGACTGGTTGGCAGTGTGCAGAGAAGAGTTCCCTATGGCCAGTGAATGACTAGCCAGTTGTCCATCTAACCGTGATGAGAGTGAGGTGGGTATTGAATGAGTCAATGGTGTTTGTAAAATAAAATAAAAATCGCAATAAATTAATTAATTAATGTTGGCATGTACATGTTGTGCTGTGATGCAACTTGAAAACATCTCAAATAAACAATTCATGGCCTCTGTCTCGCCCCCTCTGAGCTAAAGGAAACTAAGCTAAACTACCTGTCTCCCTTAAAGTAATGCTACCTGCTCCCCATTCATCATCCACAGCTTATTGCACATTATGCAATAGAGGAAGACGTAATTGCCTCTGAAAGCCCAGCATTTGATTGTTTTCTAATTAGATTGCAACAAAGGAAAATAACTGCTTAATGAGATGAGGAGAAGAAGTGTCTGTGCTGTTGCTCACTGTGTTTATTGTCTGATTACCCCAGCAGGAAAAGGCTGGTGGTTGGTGTGGATGATAATGATAGTGGAGTAAACAAAGCATAACAACTGCAGGTGAGGCCTGACCCTAGGGTTATTCTCATGCAAAAGTGACTTTCAAAGCGTAAACATGGAACAAAGCAGGAAGGCAGCTGAGCTGAGGGATCTTAACCTCTGCTCTGCCTGAAGTGGCAGCAGGTTCCTCAGTCACAGCTAATACAAATCCTTGAGGTCTACACAATGGTGGCTTTGATGGAGATAGAAAATAGAGGTCTTTTGAATCAAAATGTATTGGTCACATACACATGGTTAGCAGATGTTAATGCGAGTGTAGCGAAATGCTTGTGCTTCTGGTTCCGACAATGCAGTAATATCTAACAAGTAATCTAACAAATTCACAACTACTACCTTGTACACACAAATGTGAAGGGATGAATAAGAATATGTACATATAAATATATGGATGAGCGATGGCCAAGCGGCATAGCCAAGATGCAGTAGATGGTATAGAATACAGTATATACATATGAGATAAGTAATGTAGGATATGTAAACATTATTAAAGTGGGGTTATTTAAAGTGACTAGTGATACCAGTATTAAGTACATTTATTAAAGTGGCCAGAGGTTTGAGTCTGTATGTTGGCAGCAGCCTCTATGTTAGTGATGGCTGTTTAACATTCTGATGGCCTTGAGATAGAAGCTGTTTTTCAGTCTCTTGGTCCCAGCTTTGATGCACCTGTACTGACCTCACCTTCTGGATGATAGCGGGATGAACAGGCAGTGGCTCAGGTGGTTCTTGTCCTTGATTATCTTTTTGGCCTGCCTGTGACATCGGGTGCTGTAGGTGTCCTGGAGGGCAGGTAGTTTGCCCCTGGTGAGGCGTTGTGCAGACCGCACCACCCTCTGGAGAGCCTTGCGGTTGCCATACCAGGTGGTGATACAGCCCAACAGGATGCTCTCGATTGTGCATCTGTAAAGGTTTGTGAGGGTTTTGGGTGACAAGCCAAATTTCTTCAGCCTCCTGGGGTTTAAGAGGCGCCGTTGCGCCTTCTTCACCATGCTGGACCATTTCAGTTTGTCTGTGAGGTGTAGGCCGATGAACTTAAAACTTCCCCCCTTCTCCACTACTGTCCCATCGATGTGGATAGTGGGGTGTTCCCTCTGCTGTTTCCTGAAGTCCACAATCATCTCCTTTGTTTTGTTGACGTTGAGTGAGAGGTTATTTTCCTGACACCACACTCCGAGGGCCCTCAATTCTCCCTGTAGGCTGTCTCGTCATTGTTGGTAATCAAGCCTACCACTGTAGTGTCGTCTGCAAACTTGATGATTGAGTTGGAAGCGTTTATGGCCATGCAGTCGTGGGTGAAGAGGGAGTACAGGAAAGGGCTGAGAATGCACCCTTGTGGGGCCCCAGTGTTGAGGATCAGTGAGGTGGAGATGTTGTTTCCTACCTTCACCACCTGGGGACCGCCCGTCAGAAAGTCCAGGACCCAGTTGCACAGGGCGGTGTTGAGACCCATGGTCTCGAGCTTAATGACGAGTTTGGAGGGTACTATGGTGTTAAATGTTGAGCTGTAGTCAATGAACAGCATTCTAACATAGGTATTCCTCTTCTCCAGAAGGGATAGGGCAGTGTGATGGCAATTGCATCGTCAGTGGACCTATTGGGGTGGTAAGCAAATTGGAGTGGGTCTGGAGTATCAGGTAGGGTGGAGGTGATATTATCCTTGACTAGTCTCTCAAAGCACTTCATGATTACAGAAGTGAGTGCAATGGGGCGATAGTCGTTTAGCTCAGTTACCTTAGCTTTCTTGGGAACAAGAACAATGGTGGCCATCTTGAAGCATGTGGGGACAGCAGACTGGGAAAGGGATTGATTGAATATGTCCGTAAACACACCAGCCAGCTGGTCTGCGCATGCTCTGAGGACACAGCTAGGGATGCCATCTGGGCCGGCAGACTTGCGAGGGTTAACATGTTTAAATGTTTTACTCACGTTGGCCATGGAGAAGGAGAGCCCACAGGCTTTGGTAGTGGGGCATGTCAGTGGCACTGTATTGTCCACAAAGCGAGCAAAGAAGTTGTTTAGTTTGTCTGGGAGCAAGATGTCGATGTCTGTGACGGGGCTGGTTTTCTTTTCATAATCCGTGACTGACTGTAGACACTGCCACATACGTCTCATGTTTGAGCCGTTGAATTGCGACTCTATTTTGTCTCTACGCTTTGCTTGTTTGATTGCCTTGCAGAGGGAATAACTGTACTGTTTGTATTCGGTCATGTTTCCAGTCGCCTTGCTTTCAGTTTTGGGTGAATGCTGCCATCCATCCACGGTTTCTGGTTAGGAAAATAGTCACAGTGGGTACGACATCTCCGATGCACTTGCTAACAAACTCGCTCACCGAGTCAGCATATGCATCATCAATGTTATTGTCTGAGGCTATCCGGAACATACGCCAGTCCACGTGATCGAAGCAATCTTGAAGCGTGGAATACGATTGGTCAGACCAGCGTTGGATGGACCTGAGCATGGGCGTTTCTTGTTTTAGTTTCTGTCTATAGACTGGAAGCAACAAAATAGAGTCATGTTCAGGTTTGCAAAAGGCAAGGCGGGGTAGGGCTTTGTATACATTGCGGAAGTTAGAGTTGCAATGATCCGGAATGCTAACAGCTCGTGTCGCACATTCGATATGCTGATTGAATTGAGAAAGTTCTGTTCGCAGGTTACCTTTGTTAAAATCCCCAGCTACAATAAATGCAGCCTCAGGATGTATGGTTTCCAGTTTACATAGGGGGGGGGGGGGGGGGCAGTTGTTACTATAATCGAAGAGAATTCTCTTGGAAGATAATGTGGTCGGCAATTGATTGTAAGGAATTCTAGGTCAGGTGAACAAAAGGACTTGAGTTCCTGTATTGTGATTACACCATGAGTCGTTAATCATAAGGCATACACCCCCATCCTTATTCTTACCAGAGAGATGTTTGTTTCTGTTGGTGCGATGCATGAAGAAACCAGGTGGCTGTACCAACTGACAACATATCCCGAGTGAGCCATGTTTCCGTGAAACAGGGAATATTACAATCTCTGTCTCTCTGGAAGGCAACGCGTGCCCTAATTTCGTCCACCTTGATATTTACAGATTGGACATTGGCAAGTAATATGCTCGGAAGCGGTGGATGGCTTTTTTTTTATCCAATAGTTCTTCCCGGCTGTATGTAATAACACTTGAGATTTTCTGGGCTAACAATGTAAGAAATAATACATAAAAAAACAAATAACTGCATAGGACCTGAAGTGAGGCTCCATCTTGTCGGCTCCATCTTGCACAGGCGCCATCTTGATCACATCTGTCACAGTCCATACCATCCACCATGTCATGCACTCATGTTATTGTGAAATAAAAATAAAAAGGTGAGAAGTGAGGAATGACTGAAACTGGACATAAAAGCAAGGCTTTCATCATGAATGCTACTTCTTTGGGGCATGCAGGCTGCACAGAATCATTTCAGATGGCCTACATTTTGAAAAGGCCGCTGCAGTCCAGGCATAGCTCTTGGTTCAGCTTCAGTACTTTTGTTTTTGTACCGTGAGGGCAGTTTTATTTACTTCACGCTGCCATAAACAATCTTCTCTGAGAGACAGCTATTTTCCATTGTTTTGGAGAAATGGTTGACTGGCTGAACACAAAATAGGATGTGGCCAACTATCCAGTCAGGTTCCATCAGTAACTTGAAGTCAAGAAGCTTCATATTCTATTAATATCCATATCCACATCCTGACCATAGAAAGCCTTTATTTTCTATGGTAGAGTAGGTCAGGGTGTGACTAGGGGTGTTAATCTAGTTAATATTTTCTATGTTTGGGTTTTGGTATGATTCCCAATTAGAGGCAGCTGGCTATTGTTGTCTCTAATTGGGGATCATACTTAAAGTAGCATTTTTTCCACCTGTGGGTTATGGGATATTGTTTATGTTTGGAGTTAGTGCACATAGCACCTCAGTAGTCACGGTTTGTTCGCTTATTGTTTATGGTTTTGTTTTGTTAAGTTTCACTAATAATAAAGTATGTGGGACTCATTTCGAGCTGAGTCTAGGTCCGACCATTACTACGAACATCGTGACACAGAGCTTGGATAAAAGTCCTGGTTTTCTGAATAGGCCTCATTTATATGTTGTAGGTCCAGGAGGAGAATTACATTAACATGGCTCAATTGGGAGCAACCACTAGATGCAGAAAATCTAATTCACATCCCTCATTTGTATGAATGTCACGTCAATCTCCAACCATGCAGTGGCATTCAGTGACACAAAGTTTTATCATACATAATTAGAAACAGTCTCATGAAAGCAAGGTGAATGAAGCCGCTCTGAGCAGTTAAAAGCCCAGTGCAGGGGCAAAAAAGTGATTTTCCTGTGTTTTATATATATTTTCACACTATGAGGTTCGAATAATATTGTGAAAATACCGCCTGAAATTTCAGCCTGTTTTGGTTCGATGGAGTTTTGGCGGTAAATTAATTAATAGACCAATAGCACCTAGTTTTCAGTTTTCCCATTCCCACTCAGACCACTCCCAGACAGTCCTAGCAAAATTATTGCTTCAAACTGCTCTTTGCTTAGAAGCTATTTTTGTTTGTTTTCAATTAAAATTGTCAAAAATAATCACAGTAAGGCACTTAATTGTTACCTAGAAATTATTTGATATTGCGATTAAAAAAGTCTGTATTGGACTTGTAAACTTCAACACGGTCAGACTGGGATATCTGTCTGTCACTCCACAGACACCCACATCCCAAGGAGCCTAGTCCCCATCGGCAAGGCTCTCCATAACAGTGTGTGTTTATATGTGTATGTGTGAGCACGTGCGTGATCATGCGTGTGTGTGTGTGAATGTGTGTGTGTCAGAGATTAACCAACAGCCGACCTGCTTCTTTCTTTCTCAGTGCTCGCAGACTCAGGGCTCCTGCTTGTCACAATGCAGCCATTTCATGCCATGTGAGGACTGAGCAGGTCTCTTTCCGCCCTGGGCTGGTCCCCACTGGCTGCAGAACAATACTGACACAACAACAGTGGAGCGCTCCACTGTGACCAGCTGCCAGACTTGTTTTTTATTTGATTTCTACCTTTATTTAACCAGGAAAAGCCCATTGAGACCCAGAGTCTCTTTTTCAAGGGAGACCTGGCCAAGAAGGCAGCAACAATCAATATATTACAGAATTAAAACATACAACAACATGATCCAGCTTTAAAAAAGCATTTACACTCTTCTGTAACAGTCTTTCATCAACATTTTAAATTCATTCAGTGGCACTGACATATCTACAGTAGACGAAGCATGGATTGTAGACTATTCCATGCCTCTGGTGCACAAGAAGAGAAGGCAGTCTTGCCAAATACTGTAAATGTCCTGGGGACTTTAAGTAGCAACCACCTAGCAGACCGGGTATGGTAACTGCTGGTGGTGAAGGAGACCAGACTACAGAGGTAAAAAGGGAGTTTACCCAAAAGGGCTTTGTAGATGAACACATACAAATGTAGCTTTCTGCGCATATAAGTTGAGGTCCAACCTACCATTTGGTACAAGGTGCAATGGTGGGTGAGTGACTTAGCATTTGTATTAAAGTGCAAGGATGCATGATAAACAGAATCCAGTCTCTGTAAGACTGAGGAGGCTGCATGCATATACAACAAGTCACCATAATCAATTACAGAGAGAAAAGTGGCCTGAACAAGATTCTTTCTAGCCATAAGCGGGATTGAAGCTTCATTACGAAAATGAAAACCCAATATCAATTTAAGCTTTGTCACAAGATTATCCACATGAACTTTAAAGGACAACTTGTCATCCAACCAAATACCTAGGTATTTGTAGGATGACACTTTTTTATGGATAATATGACAATGCTCTTCTCTGGCTGAGTGCGAGCTCTGGTAAAGGTTATGAATTTAGTTTGTTGTACATACAAGACCAGTTTGAGAACATAAAGGGAGGCCTGCAGTGACTGAAAAGCAGTCTGGAGCTCTTCAACAGCCTGAACCAGAGAAGGAACACATGAGTATATGACTGTATCATCTGCATATAGATGTAACTTTGCTGGTTGCATCCCATTTCCCAAATCATTAATAAAAATTGAGAACAATACAGGAGCTAGAATGGAACCCTGGAGCACACCTCTATTAATCTCAAGAAAGCGAGACATGTGATTGTCCGCATATACACATTGTGTTCTGTCAGAAAGATAGTTCCTAAACCAATTTACTGCCCCTTCACTGAGACCAATGTTACTGAACGTGTTATGTTACTGAACAATGTTCACGGCCAACTAAATCAAATGCCTTTGATAAATCAAAGGCATTTGCTCTCCTCTCTCACACCACCTCAAGTCAGGGAGAATATTCTTCTCAGCCCTCTTCTCAGTGTTAGTAATTTATGTTTTGTGGGTAACTTCAGTAAGGAAGTGTTCTAATATAATTCACAGCTGAGTCAGGCTTAGTTTTGTCATGTCACACTCACTGGGTGAAATGTGTTTCTATTCATCAGACCAGAGGTACTGTGTTTGGCAGTAAGGCTCAGGCATAAATCCTATGGAGTGTGATATCTTGGTCATGGGACTGTACTCTTGCCAAATTGAGCAGAGAACTGAAATAGGACACGCAATAAGTGGTACTGATGAATCTTGAACAACAAAGGCAAAACTTTCTCAAGTTGTTATCCTCAAACACTCAAACTCTTTGTGGCACTCACTCCCTGGCAACTACTCTGTAAGGAACTCTAATGGGATGTGGCAGATGACTAAACAATTTATCCACCATCTTTGTTCACAGAGCATAACAAAAACATGGCACTGCCGCTGCCCCAAGCTGTGTCTGTGTAAACTGCATATCTAGCACGGGCCTTAGTGCTCAGCTCACTGAGCCAGACAGAGACATGGCAGGTCTCCATCATTCATGCACAGTGCATAACGCTGGGACAGAGACAGATTTTGTTTTACAGGGACATTAATTCTACCTCAGCACAAACCTTTTGAATGTAACATTATGTATAAATAAAGACCTTCAGAACAATAAGTTTTACTGTTACACTATTTCTGTGATAGATGCTGTTTTATCCATGCTACTTTAATTGAGGCAAATCTGCTTCAAAGTTTTGAATAGAAAGCAGTGGTTAGAATTCCTTGGTAAAAAAATATGTTTGATATCTGATACTGAATGATATATCAGGAATATTTTACATGTAGGCCTATTTGCTTATCTCATTAACATGCGACGACCTTCACACAACCTCATATTGAAGGTGAACTCACTCACCTGCAACACAGAGCAAAGCCACTTTGGAAACGCATTAAACTTCCACAATGACATGATGCAATGTTTGATTTTGGGTTTTACCTGTGAAGTGCGTTTATAACTTACTTGTATGAGCTGCCACCAGTAACTTCCTGTTTTAACTGCCTGTTTAGCGCATCTAGTGCCGCCCTGCCTCTGGCCCCTGCCGCGTCTTCTCGCTCCACTTTGATGCTAACTTTCTTTTCACCCTCCTTCTCTGCAGGTAGATTATTTTTACTCCCTCCGAGGATTTCCTTTTCGTGCAATTTGTCAGCAATTTCGCATTTCTCTACACCGATGTCAACCTCCGCTTGTTTGGACCTATCCTGGACGCGATCATCGCCGATGGAGATGGATGGATTGGGTCTGGGAATCCAAGGATGGTCACTCCTTTTTGGAATGGGCCACGGCTGGAAATCCTTCTGATATTGTGTCTTGTTATTAAAAGGGATCTCGGGAGTGTGATATTCATTCTTAGGTTTACAGGATGGCTCAGGACGCACTTTCCAGTGCTTAAAGTCTTGCCGCATTACAGAACCACACGCGCGCTCCCCAGACGCAGCGATACCGGGGTTCGCACGAGCTGCTACCGCCTGGTCGCTGTGAATGGGTTGCGTTTCTATGGCGACTGCACTCGTTTGTGCCTGGTTATGCGGCTGTTTTTGTTGGTGCTGCAGCTTAAGATGCTGCATCTCCGAGACATCGTACCTGGTGAAAACCAATGGCACAGAAATGTCCCCCTTGTCCAACTGGTTCCAGAAGCGGGCCATACAGCACGCCCTGGTGATGCAGGGCCACGCCATGATGTCGGTTATAGCTCAGCTCCTGCGCGCGATACAATTCTTCAAATGCCACGGATCCGAGCAGGGAAAATTACTGTCTCTCCTCGGCTCTTGATGGGCCCCGGTATCCTGCTAAAGAGGAACAAAATGTCCGAGTTATTGAATGGTGCAATCTTCGATGTTTAGCGATAATAGACGAATGATAAATCCATGATCCAAATATAAAGATTACTGTCTCGGATGTTTTCCTTTTGCGCTGCTCTCAGCTCTGCCCGTTCTGTCCCGTCATGCACATTGCACTACGACAGGACACTGCAAGGGAAGTCTGCCCCGCCCACGCGCTAGCATCTCCCCATGACAGGATGGATGCTCAGCATTGAAGCAGAGAAATATCACCTGGCATCTTCATCATCACGCAATGTCTGCAGTGAGGAGAGACGTTTTGAAGCTTCAACCAATTCAATTCCATTATAGTTTTATGTTTCCATGCGTTCATAGCAAATTACCAAGAATCTGCTAGTAGTAGGCTCATTCACGTAGGCTACAATTGAAGAAGGTAATTAAGCATGACAGGTTGATGGTGTGCTTTAGCATATTAAATAGGGAATAAACTGAGCTGTTGTCCATACTGCAATTGGATGACATTTTTTTCTTTATTTATGTGTCATTGTATGGAGGCTTTGGAGTAACGTTTTACTTAATAATATGCTTTAATTCCAGTTTGGCCACATATTAATAACTGCATTCCCTTCTCCATCTAAACCAAAAATCCAAGTTAAAGAATAGGACTAAAATCAAATCAGACCTTATTTAAAGTGTGTTGGATTTGATTTAGTCCTATTCTTTAAATACAATTTTTGGTTGGGATAGAGATGTGAATCCAATATATCAATTATTAATTTGTAGACAAACTGGAATGGAAGCCAGTCTAAGTCAGTGGCACAGATGATGGAACTATCCAAGCAGAAGATAAATATCCTTCAAATGTTGATATTTGGTTGCGTTGACAGGCAAACATAATTCAATATCCTTTTGAAATGAATTATGTTGGATTCCCATCTCCAAAAATAAGTTGAAGAATAGGATCAAGCCAGTGCCTCTGCTGGAACTGCATGACACAAGTAATTTCTACAACAATTCTTTACAGACAGATTATTTGACTTATAATTCACTATATCACAATTCCAGTGGGTCAGAAGTTTACATACACTAAGTTGACTGTGCCTTTAAACAGCTTGAAAAATTCCAGAAAATGTCCAGAAGATGTCATGGCTTTAGAAGCTTCTGATAGGCTGATTGACATCATTTGAGTCAATTGGATGTATTTTAAGGCCTACCTTCAAACTCAGTGCCTCTTTGCTTGACATCATGGGAAAATCAAAAGAAATCAGCCAAGACCTCAGAATAAAAATTGTAGACCTCCACAAGTCTGGATCATCCTTGGGAGCAATTTCCAAATGCCTGAAGGTGTCACGACTCCGACCGAAGGACACTCCCCTTCCCGTTCGGGTGGCGCTCGGTGGTCGTCGTCGCCGGCCTACTAGCTGCCACTGATTATTTCCTCCCCTCCTTATGTGTTTATTGAGTGCACCTGTTTTGAGTTAGGTAGTTAGTAGTAAGGCTTTATTAGTCAGCCTTGTGCGGGATTAATTATTGTGACCGTCGGTTTGGTGTACTTGTGTGCACATCTATGGGTTGTGTGTTTTCCCATTATGTGGGGTTTTCCTGGACAGTTTAAGTCCCCCTGTTTGGGGCATTTGTTTGTTCATTTACGCCCTGTGTTTTCGTGAGGGTTGGCTTATGTTCGCCGTTTCTCTGTGCATTAAAATAGCACTTCCCTGAACTCTCTGCTTCCTGCGCCTGACTCCTCACCCACTACACTCAGACCGTTACAGAATCCCGCACCACTGGAATGGAGTCAGCAGGAACAACAGCCACTCCCCTCCCATCGATGGAAGAGAGGGTTCTACATCACACCACCGTTCTCCATCGGATCGGAACGGCGATGGATCTGGTGATGGAGAGAATGGACCGATGGGAGAGAAGCGGTCTCCTCTCTCCACCTTCAGCCCACCCTCCTCAGGACTCCCCATCTCCCGACTCCAGCACCCTCCGTCTTACGCTCCCGAGGGTCTATGATGGAGCGGCAGCAGGGTGCCAGGGGTTCTTACTCCAGCTAGAACTGTACCTGGCCACCGTCAGACCCACTCCCTCGGGAGCGGAGAGGGTGAGTGTCCTCATCTCCTGCCTCACGGGTCGTGCTCTGGAGTGGGCAAACGCAGTCTGGAATGGCCCAGACTCAGCGAAGGAGCACTACCCCGAGTTTTCTCGCCGCTTCCGCGCCGTGTTTGACCATCCTCTAGATGGCCGAGCGGCTGGAGAACGACTATTCCATCTCCGGCAGGAGAAGAGGAGCGCCCAGGATTACGCGTTGGAGTTCCGTACCTTGGCAGCAGGATCCGGGTGGAACGACAGGGCCCTTATTGACCACTACCGGTGTAGTCTCCGGGAGGACGTCCGCAGGGAGCTAGCGTGTCGGGACAGCGCTCTTTCCTTGGATGAGCTAATTGACATGTCCATCCGACTGGACAATCTGCTGGCTGCCCGCGGGCGTTCGGAGAGGGTCCTGTGTGTTCCACCACCCAGCACCTCCACTCCTGTTCCGATGGAGTTGGGAGGGGCTTTGCCGAGGGGTACCGGAGGAGGAGGCTCCCTCTGCACCAACTGTGGTCAGAGAGGACACACGGCCGATCGGTGCTGGGGGGGTCCGTCTGGGAGTCGAGATGGCAGGCGGAACATTTCTCGATCACCCCAGGTGAGTCAGCACCAAACTCACCCAGAACCCCCTGTTGGTCACATGTTTGTCTTGATTTTTTTCCTTAAATTTTTCCCCTCTTCCCAGCATAGGGCGCTAGTCGATTCAGGCGCAGCTGGGAACTTTATGGATCGCGGACTCGCTATTAAATTAGGTGTTCCGCTTGTGCCGATAGATTCTCCCTTTCCCGTGCACTCCCTAGATAGCCGGCCATTAGGGTCAGGGGTGGTCAGGGAGACCACGATCCCACTGGACATGGTAACGCAGGGGAATCATAGGGAGCGTATCAGTCTCTATATTATTGATTCGCCTGCGTTTCCAGTGGTGTTAGGGATTCCCTGGCTGGCCCGGCACAATCCTAAAATTTTGTGGAGACAAGGGGTTCTCCAGGGGTGGTCAGAGTGTTCTGGAAGGTGTCTGGGAGTTTCCGTCGGTGCCACCTCGGTGGAAAGTCCAGACCAGGGTCCCACAGTGCGCATTCCCCCCGAGCATGCCGATTTGGCAATCGCTTTTAGTAAAAAGAAGGCGACTAAATTACCACCACATCGACCGGGAAGGGATTGTGCGATAGATCTCCAGGTAAACGCTGCGCTTCCCAAGAGTCACGTTTACCCATTGTCCCAAGAGGAGACGTTGGCTATGGAGACATACATCACGGAGTCTCTGGGACAGGGGTACATTCGGTCCTCTATTTCACCCGTCTCCTCGAGTTTCTTTTTTGTGAAGAAAAAGGAGGGAGGATTGCGTCCGTGTATTGATTATAGAGGTCTAAATGCCATCACAGTGGGGTTCAGCTACCCACTACCTCTCATTGCTACGGCAGTGGAATCCTTTCAGGGAGCGCAGTTCTTCACAAAATTGGATCTCAGGAGCGCGTATAGCCTGGTGCGTATTCGGAAGGGAGACGAGTGGAAAACCGCATTTAGTACCACATCGGGCCACTATGAGTACTGCGTCATGCCGTATGGGTTAAAAAATGCTCCAGCCATTTTTCAATCCTTTGTAGACGATATTCTCAGGGACTTGCACGGGCAGGGAGTGGTTGTTTATATCGATGACATTCTGATCTACTCAGCCACTCACGCCGCGCATGTGTCTCTGGTACGCAAGGTGCTTGGTAGACTGCTGGAACATGACCTATACGTCAAGGCTGAGAAGTGTGTGTTCTCCAAACGAGCCGTCTCCTTTCTGGGTTATCGCATTTCCACCTCGGGGGTGGAGATGGAGGGTGACCGCAGTAAGGCCGTGCGTAATTGGCCGACTCCGACCACGGTAAAAGAGGTGCAGCGGTTTTTGGGTTTTGCCAACTACTACCGGAGGTTTATCCTGGGTTTTGGCCAGGTAGCGGCTCCAATTACCTCACTGCTGAAGGGGGGCCCGGTGCGGTTGCGGTGGTCAGCAGAGGCGGACAGAGATTTCAACAAGTTGAAGGCGCTGTTCACAGATGCACCCGTGTTGGTGCATCCGGACCCCTCTCTAGCATTCATAGTGGAGGTGGACTCGTCTGAGGCTGGGGTGGGTGCCGTGCTATCACAGCGCTCGGGTACGCCACCAAAACTCCGTCCCTGCGCTTTCTTCTCGAGTAAGCTCAGCCCAGCGGAGCGTAACTATGATGTGGGGGACCGGGAGTTGTTAGCGGTGGTCAGGGCTCTGAAGGTGTGGAGACACTGGCTTGAGGGGGCTAAGCACCCCTTTCTCATCTGGACCGACCACCAAAATCTGGAGTATATTCGGGCAGCTAGGAGACTGAACCCGCGGCAGGCAAGGTGGGCCATGTTTTTCACTCGATTCCGGTTCACTTTATCATATAGACCGGGCTCCCAGAACGTGAAGGCGGACGCACTGTCCGTCGGTGCCACCTCGGTGGAAATATAGACCGGGCTCCCAGAACGTGAAGGCGGACGCACTGTCCGTCGGAGGATAGGTCCACCGAACCTACTCCCATCCTTCCGGCCTCAAAGCTGATGGCACCGGTGGTATGGGAGGTGGACTCGGACATCGAGCGGGCGTTACGGGCTGAACCCACGCCTCCTCAGTGTCCGGCGGGGCGGAGGTACGTGCCGCTTGGTGTTCGGGACCAACTGATTCGGTGGGCTCACGTCCTACCCTCCTCGGGTCACCCTGGGGTGAGGAGGACAGTGGGGAGCCTTCGGGGGAGGTATTGGTGGCCTTCCTTAGCTAGGGACGTTAAGGTTTATGTCTCCTCCTGTTCGGTATGCGCCCAGAGTAAGGCTCCTAGGCACCTTCCTAGAGGGAAGTTACAACCCCTCCCCGTTCCACAACGGCCATGGTCACGTCTATCCATAGATTTCCTGACCGACCTTCCCCCGTCTCAGGGTAACACCACGGTTCTGGTGATTGTGGATCGGTTCTCTAAGTCCTGCCGTCTCCTCCCGTTGCCCGGTATCCCAACAGCCCTACAGACTGCGGAGGCATTATTCACCCACGTCTTCCGGCACTACGGGGTGCCGGAGGACATCGTTTCTGATCGGGGCACCCAGTTCACGTCCCGAGTATGGAGGGCGTTAATGGAGCATCTGGGGGGCTCGGTCAGCCTGACCTCCGGTTATCACCCCGAAAGTAATGGGCAGGTGGAGAGAGTAAACCAGGAGGTGGGTAGGTTTCTGCGGTCGTACTGCCAGGACCGGCCAGGGGAGTGGGCGAGATACATCCCCTGGACTGAAATAGCCCAGAACTCACTACGCCACTCCTCTACTAATGTGTCCCCCTTTCAGTGTGTGTTGGGGTACCAGCCGGTCCTTGCACCGTGGCATCCGAGCCAGACCGAGGCTCCTGCGGTGGAGGAATGGGTGCAGCGCTCCAGGAATCCCTTCAACAGGCTAGTGGACGGCAGAAAAGGAGTGCTGTGGCGGTCATTTACGCCCTGTGTTTTCGTGAGGGTTGGCTTATGTTCGCCGTCCTACTAGCTGCCACTGATTATTTCCTCCCCCTCCTTATGTGTTTATTGAGTGCACCTGTTTTGAGTTAGGTAGTTAGTAGTAAGGCTTTATTAGTCAGCCTTGTGCGGGATTAATTATTGTGACCGTCGGTTTGGTGTACTTGTGTGCACATCTATGGGTTGTGTGTTTTCCCATTATGTGGGGTTTTCCTGGACAGTATAAGTCCCCCTGTTTGGGGCATTTGTTTGTTCATTTACGCCCTGTGTTTTCGTGAGGGTTGGCTTATGTTCGCCGTTTCTCTGTGCATTAAAATAGCACTTCCCTGAACTCTCTGCTTCCTGCGCCTGACTCCTCACCCACTACACTCAGACCGTTACAGAAGGTACAACGTTCATCTATACAAACAATAGTACACAAGTATAAACACCATGGGACCACACGGCCGTCATACCGCTCAGGAAGAGACGCTTTCTGTCTCCTAGAGATGAACGTACTTTGGTGCGAAAAGTGCAAATCAATCCCAGAACAACAGCAAAGGACCTTATGAAGATGCTGGAGGAAACAGGTACAAAAGTATCTATATTCACAGTAAAACGAGTCCTGTATTGACATAACCTGAAAGGCCGCTCAACAAGGGAGAAGCCACTGTTCCAAAACCACCATTAAAAAGCCAGACTACGGTTTGCAACTGCACATGGGGACAAAGATCGTACTTTTTAGAGAAATGTCCTCTGGTCTGATGAAACAAAAATATAACTGTTTGGCCATAATGGCCATCGTTATGTTTGGAGGAAAAAGGGGGAGGCTTGCAAGCTGAAGAACACCATCCCAACCGTGAACCACGGGGGTGGCAGCATCATGTTGTGGGGGTGCTTTGCTGCAAGGTTAAAGCTTGGTCGTAAATGGGTCTTCCAAATGGACAATGACCCCAAGCATACTTCCAAAGTTGTGGCAAAATGGCTTAACGACAACAAAGTCAAGGTATTGGAGTGGCCATCACAAAGCCCTGACCTCAACCCTATAGAAAATTTGTTGGTATAACTGAAAAAGCGTGTGCGAGCAAGGAAGCCTACAAACCTGACTCAGTTACACCAGCTCTGTCAGGAGGAATGGGCCAAAATTCACCCAACTTATTGTGGGAAGCTTTTGGATGGCTACCTGAAATGTTTGACCCAAGTTAAACAATTTAAAGGCAATGCTACCAAACACTAATTGAGTGTATGTAAACGTCTGACCCACTGGGAATGTGGTGAAAGAAATAAAGCTGAAATAAATCATTCTCTCTACTATTATTCTGACATTTCACATTCTTAAAATAAAGTGTTGATCCTCAAACAACCATTTTTACTAGGATTAAATGTCAGGAATTGTGAAACTGAGTTTAAATGTATTTGGCTAAGGTGTATGTAAACTTCCGACTTCAACTGTACATATCCTTTAAATTGTGTTGTCAACCAAACACAATTCAATATTACTTTTTTAATACAGTGAATGGCCTAAAGTTAAGGCTATCTTACAAACTAATGTAACATTCAACCTCAAAATGAGTAACTCACCCATGGCCACATTCTGAGGTTACTGTAACTATAAACGTATTCTTATATAATCATATAAAGCATGCATATTCAAGATAGCATGCATAGGTCATATATCTTAGGTCAGTGGAGATCTTCACAATTGCTTTAATTATCTATGCGCAAATCATGAACGGCATTCATCACTTGTGCCGTACACTTTTAATGTAGTCTCAACTGCAATCCAGGTCATAAGGTTGTGCTATTAGGTGAAGCACAGTGATAACACAATCTGTTCTATAAATATACAAAATATCTGAAATTGTATTCTCATTTGATCTTTGCTGTGCTTTTAAATGGTTGAAAGTACAATGATAGACATTTGGGTAACATCTAAACCAAAAATCAGACATTGTTTTTCCGTTGGAATTTGGTTGTACTTTTAGATTGTTGAAAGCATAGTGATAATGCATTGAAAATTCAACTCACTTTTGCCTTTTTTTTAAGTTAGTGAATATTGGTTGTAATCTCATTGATCAATGTCTCAACCAAATATTAAACAATTATCCGTGTTGAAATTACGTGGTGTGCCCAGTGGGTTATTTGTACCAAATTGCTGGTGAGAGCATAAAAATAAGGAATGGTATTCACAGGAATAGTTATCAGTGACATCAAATATATTCCCTCAAAGTTATGATATGTCAGATTTTCTTCTGTTTATGGTGTAATAGATAGCCACCCATTAATCAACATGATGTGAAAATGGAAAAGTCACAATCAATAATTAATCATATAAACCACCGAAAGGAAAGATTGATAGCACAGGGCTAATCTCTCTTTAGGGTGGCTGCTAGCCTAGCGGTTAAAAGCGTTGGACAGTAACCAAAAAGTCGCTGGTTCAAATCCCCACACCTACTAAGTGAAAAATCTGTCGGTGCCCTTGAGCAAGGCTCTTAACTCTAAATGCTCCCGTAAGATGTTCTGGATAAGAGTGTCTGCTAAGTGACTAAAATGTGAATCAACTGCTCAAATCCCTTTTTATAAGCACCTGGATAAAACGTATTGGGGCTGAGCACTGATTGGTGAACAGCAGAATATCAAGAGGTTCAATCACCAGAAGACAAAAACACTTAATGGAAAACTAATTTAGATATTGATTGGCTACAGGCTGTCAAAGTATGCAGTATCTATAAGTACATTGGCTCATTTCACACTATTGTTGCTGACAGCTCACTGTACAATAACTTTACTTTGTTTATTGTTCAAAGTGAAGGGCATTTATAGCTGCTCAGTAACAGCAAGATCAAAGTTCTTGAAGCTATAGATATGGGTTGAGTAATCAACCCATTCATTAAAAGGATTACAGAGATACAACGATAGGAAGACTAAAGAAAGAGGGAGAGAGGCAGACTTTGGACTCTCTTTGCTCACTCCTCTCCTGGGTGTACTAGTCCCAGACCTCACCCTCCCATCTGCCTGCACTGCCTAGCTCTCGGCTCTCTCCAGTTCCTCACCATGAAGATCCAATTTGCCCCTACTGACTTGCCCCTAACCAGGAGACTGCAGATGGCCTCAGTGCTGCAGTGGGTCTTTTCCTTTCTGGGCCTGGGTGAGTGTCTGTGTCTCTGCTCTGTTTGTCCTGACCTGTCTATGTGTGTTTGTGTGCTGTGCAACGGTGTTAGTTAGTCTTTCTTCCTCATTGTGTAACAAGTGGGGAGGCTCTTTACAGTTTTGTTTATTTAATGGGTTGTTCGGTGTGGAGAAGCTGAAATCAAATTCTATGAGAGTTGCCATGCAGGCTCACTGCTGGCTGACTTCCATGAGTCCATGGAGTTGCGCCTGAAACGGACCAAAGAAAGTGCATGCAGAAGACACTGCCTTAAGTTACTCTTTACTAACTCTTACATAACATGTGTTCGACAGTGGAGACACCTCCATGGTCTTCCGTGCATGATATCATGCCAGTGTGTGTCACAATAGATTTGTCCATTAGGCCATCCACACTTTTTATTCTCCCATAGAGGGATTGGATACATCAGTGGATACATCAGTGGTACCTAGTGGACAAGAGGGAACTCACTGCCTGGTATTGGTTTTTCATGACCAAGAAACTCTGGGTCCTAGTTATTGGTTAATCTGTTCAAGTCACGTGGTCAAACTCATGGCTTGAGTTGTAGTACAATTATTGGTTAGCATAGAAGGTCTCTCTCTCTCTACCCCTCCCTAGCTTTTTCTCTCTTCCATTTCCCTCTGCTGCTCAGTGCGTCAGCAGGTTAAGTTGTAACCTAATAGTGCAGTGCCCTTCACCTCATAAAGCTGCTCTATCGACCTCAAGTCACCCCAACTTATAGACTTCCACTGTTTTCTCATACAAACGACCAAATCACATAGAAAACTAAATACATCTATTCCATTTCTGTGAAATGGATTTTTAACACTAATATTCCCAGTTGACTAATGTTTATGTGTGTGTCTCTGTCTGTCTGTCTCTCTGCATTGGTCGTCTTCCTCCAGCGCCATGCTGCATCATGATGTTCTTTGTGTTGATGTTCACACGATTCTGGCTGATCAGCGTGCTGTATGCCTGGTGGTTTTTCGTCGACTGGGAAACGCCGTCTAAGGGGGGCCGCAGGTTCCACTTCCTGTGCCACCTACGTGTCTGGGACTACATGAGGGACTACTTCCCTGTCAAGGTGGGATGACTTTACTGACTTTACAGATTTTACTGATTTTACTGCGAGCTGCTGATGACAATACTTAGTCAGAACTGTAGTGTAGAGCTGTCATCTTTTTAATGTTCAGTTGAGAATACATGTTTAATATAAATACAGACAATTCTCATACATTCTCTGTGGGAGTGCATATACTATGGAGATGTAAAGTCCTTTATTCAATTTATTGGTTAGAGGTCAGGCAGTATCTCCCAACATCTCTTGCTACCAGTAAACTCTATCATCCTCATCTCCAATCCCCGCTGTGTTATTTTCACTGGCGGCTATAGCCCTCCGCAGTGGATGAGTCCACCGATCTGGCAGTGGCTCCTCAGCCCTTATCTCTATACAGGAGCAGGCAGGGCCCAGCCAGACAGTGCAACTGATAATGCCAATTATAGAATGGGGTCTCTTGTTGTGTGGAGGTATGTATGCTCCCTCCGCATGATAGCCACATCCTCCTGCTGCCCATTCTGATCCCACTATAATTGGCTCATTTGCTGTCAGATCTCATTCTTTGTCAGGTCTCAGCTTAGGAGTGATGCCAGAAAAATACATATAAGTGTTTGTGTCTGTATTATTTGGGGGGCTTATCAATAAAAGAGCAGGGCTCAGGTCAGTGCATGTTTTTTGACACGAGGGAGGGATGGGTTGATGTCTCCATCTAGTGGTGGAATAGGGATTGTGCATAGGGAGACAAGTTCTGCTGAGAGATATGTTGGAATTTATTTGACTATCAATGGTCTTATCCTAAGAACTGTCTCTGCTGAGATGGGTCCACGCTCTTGCCCTTGGTCAGAATTTACACTTTGTTCTGTACTACTAAGCACTGATAAGCATGTGAACATCAACAACAAAATGGCTCAGCAGTGTTTTTCTCCTTCCAGTTACAATGCAGAACGTTGTTATCTACTATAAATTATTTCAAAGTTTCAATCGGGTCACATGAGTAATTATAAATTCTTTGCCATTGTTAAAACCATGATTGTTGTTCTGACAGTAATAAAAATGGAGCCGACAGTTCTCCCATGCTTCTAGC
Source organism: Oncorhynchus mykiss (assembly GCF_057628025.1). Taxonomy (NCBI): domain Eukaryota; kingdom Metazoa; phylum Chordata; class Actinopteri; order Salmoniformes; family Salmonidae; genus Oncorhynchus; species Oncorhynchus mykiss. The sequence continues at coordinate 33,077,533 of NC_143033.1, read as the reverse complement.
TCTTAGAAAAACTTTGCAGTATTTTGTGTTTTTGTGTTATTTTGTTAGAGCTAGAAACACAAGCATTTAAATATTTTTTTATTTCACCTTTATTTAACCAGGTAGGCTAGTTGAGAACACCTTTATTTAACCAGGTAGGCTAGTTGAGAACAAGTTCTCATTTACAACTGCGACCTGGCCAAGATAAAGCATAGCAGTGTGAACAGACAACACAGAGTTACACATGGAGTAAACAATTAACAAGTTAATAACACAGTAGAAAAAAAGGAGAGTCTATATACATTGTGTGCAAAAGGCATCAGGGGGTAGGCGAATAATTACAATTTTGCAGATTAACACTGGAGTGATAAATTATCAGATGGTCATGTACAGGTGTGCAAAAGAGCAGAAAAGTAAATAAATAAAAACAGTATGGGGATGAGGTAGGTAAAATTGGGTGGGCTATTTACCGATAGACTATGTACAGCTGCAGCGATCGGTTAGCTGCTCAGATAGCAGATGTTTGAAGTTGGTGAAGGAGATAAAAGTCTCCAACTTCAGCGATTTTTGCAATTCGTTCCAGTCACAGGCAGCAGAGAACTGTAACGAAAGGCGGCAAAATGAGGTGTTGGTTTTAGGGATGATCAGTGAGATACACCTGCTGGAGCGCGTGCTACGGGTGGGTGTTGCCATCGTGACCAGTGAACTGAGATAAGGCGGAGCTTTACCTAGCATGGACTTGTAGATGACCTGGAGCCAGTGGGTCTGGCGACGAATATGTAGCGAGGGCCAGCCGACTAGAGCATACAGGTCGCAGTGGTGGGTGGTATAAGGTGCTTTAGTGACAAAACGGATGGCACTGTGATAAACTGCATCCAGTTTGCTGAGTAGAGTGTAGGAAGCTATTTTGTAGATGACATCGCCAAAGTCGAGGATCGGTAGGATAGTCAGTTTTACTAGGGTAAGTTTTGCGGCGTGAGTGAAGGAGGCTTTGTTGCGGAATAGAAAGCCGACTCTAGATTTGATTTTAGATTGGAGATGTTTGATATGAGTCTGGAAGGAGAGTTTACAGTCTAGCCAGACACCTAGGTACTTGAATATATGGACATCTATAAGGTCGGAACCATCCAGGGTGGTGATGCTAGTCGGGCGTGCGGGTGCAGGCAGCGAACGGTTGAAAAGCATGCGTTTGGTTTTACTAGCGTTTAAGAGCAGTTGGAGGCCACGGAAGGAGTGTTGTATGGCATTGAAGCTTGTTTGGAGGTTAGATAGCACAGTGTCCAAGGACGGGCCGGAAGTATACAGAATGGTGTCGTCTGCGTAGAGGCGGATCAGGGAATCGCCCGCAGCAAGAGCACATCATTGATATATACAGAGAAAATAGTCGGCCCGAGAATTGAACCCTGTGGCACCCCCATAGAGACTGCCAGAGGACCGGACAGCATGCCCTCCGATTTGACACACTGAACTCTGTCTGCAAAGTAGTTGGTGAACCAGGCAAGGCAGTCATCAGAAAAAACCGAGGCTACTGAGTCTGCCGATAAGAATATGGTGATTGACAGAGTCGAAAGCCTTGGCAAGGTCGATGAAGACGGCTGCACAGTACTGTCTTTTATCGATGGCGGTTATGATATAATTTAGTACCTTGAGCGTGGCTGAGGTGCACCCGTGACCGGCTCGGAAACCAGATTGCACAGCGGAGAAGGTACGGTGGGATTCGAGATGGTCAGTGACCTGTTTGTTGACTTGGCTTTCGAAGACCTTAGATAGGCAGGGCAGGATGGATATAGGTCTGTAACAGTTTGGGTCCAGGGTGTCTCCCCCTTTGAAGAGGGGGATGACTGCGGCAGCATTCCAATCCTTGGGGATCTCAGACCTATATAGGGGTTGCGACAATGGCGGCGGATAGTTTCAGAAATAGAGGGTCCAGATTGTCAAGCCTAGTCGATTTGTACGGGTCCAGGTTTTGCAGCTCTTTCAGAACATCTGCTATCTGGATTTGGGTAAAGGAGAACCTGGAGAGGCTTGGACGAGTAGCTGCGGGGGGGGGGGGGGGGGAGCTGTTGGCCGAGGTTGGAGTAGCCAGGCGGAAGGCATGGCCAGCCGTTGAGAAATGCTTGTTGAAGTTTTCGATAATCATGGATTTATCGGTGGTGACCGTGTTACCTAGCCTCAGTGCAGTGGGCAGCTGGGAGGAGGTGCTCTTGTTCTCCATGGACTTCAGTGTCCCAGAACTTTTTGGAGTTGGAGCTACAGGATGCAAATTTCTGCCTGAAGAAGCTGGCCTTAGCTTTCCTGACTGACTGCGTGTATTGGTTCCTGACTTCCCTGAACAGTTGCATATCGCGGGGACTATTCGATGCTATTGCAGTCCGCCACAGGATGTTTTTGTGCTGGTCGAGGGAAGTCAGGTCTGGAGTGAACCAAGGGCTATATATGTTCTTAGTTCTGCATTTTTTGAACGGAGCATGCTTATCTAAAATACCTCAACTGACGGGATGAGGTCAATGTCCTTCCAGGATACCCGGGCCAGGTCGATTAGAAAGGCCTGCTCACAGAAGTGTTTTAGGGAGCGTTTGACAGTGATGAGGGGTGGTCGTTTGACTGCGGATCCGTAGCGGATACAGGCAATGAGGCAGTGATCGCTGAGATCCTGGTTGAAGACAGCGGAGGTGTATTTGGAGGGCCAGTTGGTCAGGATGACGTCTATGAGGGTGCCCTTGTTTACAGATTTAGGGTTGTACCTGGTGGGTTCCTTGATGATTTGTGTGAGATTGAGGGCATCTAGCTTAGATTGTAGGACTGCCGGGGTGTTAAGCATTTCGCAACAACCCGCAATAACATCTGCTAAACACGTGTATGTGACAAATTTGATTTGATATAGACCTATTTCTTTCGCTTAAAGTGAGTGACAGTGTCTCTTTTTTTAAAGCTTCTTTTGATCATCGTAATCAAAGATAAAATTGGTATTTTCAGATGACCTAGAAATTAGCCTCAGATAAACACTACATTTATCTTATTCAGAGATGTGTTTAAATGATATCATTCTGATATCATTCTATTGCTTTTTGGAATATTTGCATGTAGGCCTACTGCCGTGTGCACATTGCTGTGCCTAAAATGTAAAGAAATGTATAGTTTATCAACATTTTAAGCTAAACATTCTGATCTGTTCCATCAACCTTATTAATTTATATGGCATATGCCTCCACTACACTACTTTGATATGCATCATGGGGATTAAGAAGTGAGTGTACGCAATGCATGCAGAAAAAAATAAGTGGGTTTATCACGTAAACTTGCGTATACCCTCCACTACACCACTGAGAAAAACTGTATTAGAGAGAGTAATGTCTCCCTCAAGCAAAACATGAATTGGTTCTGAATGCCACATGGTGAATTTACACAGATCGATTCCACACGGGAATTTACAGTGAACGAGCATCATCATCGTTATTTCATATGGACTTTCCTTCATTTCTCAAGGAAAGATACAGTACATTAAACACAACCAGATACCAAGTACCAAACAAAGATCACTTCTTCAAACCTGGAATGTCATTTCCCCTGTATTATGCCCTAAGTGCCAACTGAGCATCTGACTTCATGCATTATTAAGCCTGGAATAAAGAGCAAATGTTAGTCTGAACAGAGCAGTGTCCTTCAGAGGGTGTCATCGGTTTCACTGAGGTCTGGTTCTCCACTACCATCCCTAATGACAGCGTCATTTCCTCCGCCTGCACTCTGACATGCAAACTGAAAACAAGTGACTATAGTTTATAGACACTGACTCCTCTCATCACTTTGAATTTGGAGAATGTATACACTTTTTGTCATGTTTGAACCCAACTCCAAGCCAAGATCCAACAACATGCCTAAAACCTCTGCTGAGTTCAAATGGTAGAGTTAAATATAATGTAGGTTACTGTATATCAAGCATGAGTGGGAGATTATGTGAAAAATGGGTTCACCGTATCAGCGGGCATAGGAGTGGACACCCATTTTGATTGTAAACATGGAGGAACAGGAGCTAATAAAAATAGAGGCTGTCTCCAGTACAGACCAAAATAATAATTGGCCAGTGTTCTCTCTCTATGGCAGCCAATGACTAGTGCTCCATTCTCACTCATACGACATCTTTGTTGGCCAATAAGCCAAACTCGGATAAAGCTTCATTCCCCAATATACATTCAGTACACTCCCAAACATGCATTCCCCACGCTGAGATATTGGGGTCAGCCATATACCTCCAGACATCCGAGGACTGCATGCCCCCAGACAACAGAATCAGAAATATTATTGGCATATTTAGTCTTAGAGCTTGACTAATTCTGTAATCTGTTTTTGGAAACAGCAAAATCTCATGATTAGACAGAGGACTACAGACAAACAAGAGAAGGAACGAGAAAAGGTCAAACGGGTTATTAACAATTGGTGGTTCATCCTTGAATGAATCATCTCAATCCATTAAGTCAATGCATCCCACCCAAAGCCTGCTTAGTATTTACTATGACTACCCTCGTTTTGCTAGTGAGAGGTTAGCGTAGCCCTATAACTAATAGGTGGGGACTTGATTTTTGGAGCTCATTGGCCTTGAACTGCTAATCTCAAACACTGAGGTCGATACAAAAAGTGTTTTTAGCAGCTTTGGTTTGACGTGTATGGGCATAACATTCCCGGCACATGGATAGCTAACAAGAAACTTTGCCCCCATCCAGAACCTGTGACCATCCTATCAAGGGAGACAACAGGCATGATCCTTCCTCCTGTTTATCTCCTATCTGCCCGTGCAAAGAGACAGGCGACACTGGTTAATACTGGTTAGAGGCAGGATAGTCTCTACTCACAGCCCCTGTGGAGGCAGGCGAACAACAACTAGAACTCACACAGGTGACACGTGATGAAGATACACATGACATGAAGATATAGGCCAAATACATGGAAGTCAATTCATAGGCTTCCTAGAGAGTATGGCATTCAATATATCTTTGAAACGTTTCAGAAAATCTCTCACAAATTGATGACTATTGAATTCACAAGTGAAACCCCTGTGTGTTGCAGCTGGTGAAGACAGCAGACTTGGACCCCGGGAAGAACTACATCCTTGGTTTCCATCCCCATGGGGTGCTGGTGGCTGGAGCCTTCATTAACTTCTGTACGTACGCTACAGGTTTCAGGAAGCTGTTCCCTGGCCTTGACAGCTTCCTGCTGATGCTGCCTCTCTGGTTCAGAGCCCCCTTCTTCAGAGACTACATCATGATGGCAGGTTAGTGGGGTTGGGGTTAAGTCAAGGCCGGGTTACTGTGAAACACTTTGACATACAGTATACAAAACATTAAGAACTCTTTCCATGACATAGACTGACCAGGTGAATCCAAGTGAAAAGCTATCATCCCTTATTGATGTCACTTGTTAAATCAACTTTAATCAGTGTAGATGAAAGGGAGGAGACAAGTTAAAGAAGGATTTTTAAGCCTTTAGACAATTGAGACATGGATTTTGTATGTGTGCCATTCAGAGGATGTCCCGAATGTTTGGTATACTCAATGTATGTTGCTGTAAAGACGATGGTAATATAAATACATCGGATTCACTAGTTGATTGACTGGGGACAACCAGCATGATGCAAATTAACATCTTTGAGTTTGATCATTGTTCGACAGTGAAGAATAGTGTACCAAATTTTCCCCCCACTGTTACGAACACCTGACCTGTGTGTCTAATGTATTTCCCAGGTCTAATTCCCTCGGACAAGGAGAGTGCCAGCTATGTGTTACGTCGACAGGGAGGTGGGAATGCCGTTGTTATAGCAGTGGGAGGAGCCCCCGAGGCCCTGGACGCACGCCCTGGCGCTTTCACCATTCTCTTGGCCAATAAGAAAGGTTTCGTCAAACTGGCAATGGAACATGGGTAAGACCAGTGCCAGAGGGGTAGAAGGACATTTTATTATCTTTGTACCTGATGAAATCTTGTAACTACTCTCATGGTTGCACAAGGAACTTCAATTGTATCAATCACTTCATCATAGTTTGATATGAATATGTACAGTGTGTACTTGTGGGCAGCTTCCTGAAATAGTGACTTGTGTAAGCCCTTTGGGAATTTCTATTGGCCGCGTGCAAGCACTGTATGACATGCAGAGGGACGAGTCAAGTGACACCAGTGTTACACAATTCAGTTTTCCCTTGACTTTGCTGGTTATACAGCAAGTCCAGCTACAGTCGCTCACAACCTATTTCGTGGGATACACAAAGCTTGCTCAAATCACGTGTTTAACATGACTGCTTGTGAATTTCATCAATAGTAGAGTAGTTTAGGAATAACTTCAACACCTAGTAGTGAAATGGAAACTGCATGGGTCTGCGTTCTAAAAATATACTGTACCTTGCAAACTCATAGAGATGACCGTAACAAAACTGAAGGCCAAACTCCTGTCTCAACTCACCTCACCTCTCTTCCACCCCTCTCCGCTCCCCTCCTCCACCCATTCCCTCCGTAGTGCCCATCTGGTGCCAGTCTTCTCCTTTGGAGAGAACGAGTTGTTTGACCAGGTGGGGAACCCTCGAGGCACCTGTCTCCGCTGGATTCAGGACAAGCTGCAGAGCATCATGGGTATCTCTCTGCCCCTCTTCCATGCGCGGGGCATCTTCCAGTACAGCTTTGGTGTCATACCCTATAGGAAGCCCATCAACACTGTGGGTGAGTCACTGTCTGATCTTCACTGTCACTCTGAATTACTGCCTAGGACAATGTTCCAATTTCATACTTAAGTAGACCAGATAACTCTAAGCAAGGTTTTAGGAATGTTGGGCCTTGCCAGTTGAAGCCAGAGGGGTTATCAGTAGCTGTTCACTATATCTACCCAATTTATTTATCCCTTTCTCTAGCTTAAAGGCACTATGTTGCAAAGGCAATTTGTTGTTTTTGGCAGTAAACTATCTGGCAGAGAGGGACACATTTGCCCATTGGACATATTTGACTTGCTAGATAGTTTGATTGCATCAGTTGGCTGCAACCTCTCAGCAACAGTGGCTGGCACTGTGTACATCTATTTGGCAATCCCAACTTGAAAATGCCATCATATTATGTTAAATAAATACCTTCAATAAAAATCATATCCAAAAAGCAAATACATTTTTGCGCGTTATGCACTACTACAGTAACCTATATTTGAATGTGATGTCATCTTGCATACCCTTTGACCTTTCCACAGTGGGACGGCCAATCAGAGTGGAGAAGAATGAAAAGCCCACAGAGGAAGAGCTGGATGCCCTCCATCAGCTCTACACAGAAGAACTCAGCCAGCTGTTTGAGGAGCACAAGGGCAAGTACGGAGTGCCAGAGGACCAACACCTTAGCTTCGTCTGAGCAGAACTCACAACCAGGAGTGAGAGAGAGAGGGTATAGGGAGAGAAAAGAGAGGGGAGAGAAGGAGAGGAAAGAGAGGGGAGAGAGGTTTCCAAACCACCTTTGGCGTTGCACCACCAAATCCTCTCACTTGACTTTCCTCAAACAGATAAACCTTTACTGCCATAACCAACTGAAGGATCCAGACCAAACTAAAGAAGACAAGCAAACCAATGAATTGATATGGACATTCTTAGCCAAGATATGGAAAAATCTTTGCCTTCATGCAAACCACTGTATTGAGTATGCGCCCATCCCGCACTTATTTACTTATTTCCCATCTTAATAAAAATGTAATGTCTGCAAATATTTTACAAAATAAAATAAAAATTGGTGTTTTTGAAAATAAAAAATGTACACTGTTTAAGTGCTCAATATGTTCAATTCTTTCAGATGGTAGCCTACTTGCATATTCCATTCCTCAGGACATGGTAACAGGGGGACACTGGGGACTAGTATAATTATCCGAGAGCCACACTTCTTCACTTCTGTCAAGAGGATTTGAAGTGACATCTGTCAGGGAGATTTGAGACTTAAGGGTTATTTCCATGTAAAAGGACCCATGAGCACCAACATGCGCAGTTTATAGGAGGAGCATGTCAAATGAAAGCGAAGAGTCACTACTTATTTTTTATTTTTTAAATTTTATTTCACCTTTATTTAACCAGGTAGGCTAGTTGAGAACAAGTTCACATTTACAACTGCGACCTGGTCAAGATAAAGCAAAGCAGTTCGACACACACAACACAGAGTTACACATGGAATAAACAAACATACAGTCAATAATACAGTAGAAAGTCTATATACAGCATGTGCAAATTATGTAAGATAAGGGAGGTAAGGCAATAAATAGGCCATGGTGGCAAAGTAATTACAATATAGCAATTAAACACTGGAGTGATAGATATGCAAGTAGAGATACTGGGGTGGAAAGGAGAAAGATAAATAAATAAATACAGTATGGGGATGAGGTAGTTGGATGGACTATTTACAGATGGGCTATGTACAGGTGCAGTGATCAGTGAGCTGCTCTGACAGCTGGTGCTTAAAGTTAGTGAGGGAGATAAGTCTCCAGCTTCAGTGATTTTTGCCATTCGTTCCAGTCATTAGCAGCAGAGAACTGGAAGGAAAGGGGGCCAAAGGAGGAATTGGCTTTGGGGGTGACCAGTGAAATATACCTGCTGGAGCACGTGCTACGGGTGGATGTTGCTATGGAGACCAGTGAGCTGAGATAAGGCAGGGCTTTACCTTGCAAAGACTTGTAGATGACCTGGAGCCAGTGGGTTTGGCGACGAGTATGAAGCGAGGGCCAGCCAACGAGAACGTACAGGTCGCAGTGGTGGGTAGTATATGGGGCTTTGGTGACAAAACGGATGGCATTGTGATAGACTGCATCCAGTTTGTTGAGTAGAGTGTTGGAGGCTATTATGTAAATGACTCGCCGAAATCGAGGATCGGTAGGATAGTCAGTTCTACGAGGGTATGTTTGGCAGCATGAGTGAAGGATGAAATAGGAAGCCGATTCTAGATTTCATTTTGGATTGGAGATGCTTAATGTGAGTCTGGAAGGAGAGTTTACAGTCTAACCAGACACCTAGGTATTTGTAGTTGTCCACATATTCTAAGTCATAACAGTCCAGAGTAGTGATGCTGGACGGGCGGGCAGGTGCGGGCAGCAATCAGTTGAAGAGCATGCATTTAGTTTTACTAGCATTTAAGAGCAGTTGGAGGCAACGGAAGGAGAGTTGTATGGCGTTGAAGCTCATCTGGAGGTTAGTTAACACAGTGTCCAAAGAAGAGCCAGAAGTATACAGAATGGTGTCATCTGCGTAGAGGTGGATCGGAGATTCACCAGCAGCAAGAGCGACATCATTGATGTATACAGTGAAGAGAGTCGGCCCGAGAATTGAACCCTGTGGTACCCCCATAGAGATTGCCAGAGGTCCGGACAACAGGCCCTCCGATTTGACACACTGAACTCTATTAGAAAAGTAATTTGTGAAGCATGCGAGGCAGTCATTTGAGAAACCAAGGCTGTGGAGTCTGCCGATAAGAATGTGGTGATTGACAGAGTCGAAAGCCTTGGCCAGGTCGATGAATACGACTGCACAGTATTGTCTCTTATCGATGGTGGTTATGATATAATTTAGGACCTTGAGCATGGCTGAGGTGCTCCCATGACGAGCTCTGAAACCAGATTGCATAGCGGAGAAGGTAAGGTGGGATTCGAAATGGTTGGTAATCTGTTAACTTTGCTTTTGAAGACCTTAGAAAAGCAGGGTAGGATAGATATAGATCTGTAGCAGTTTGGGTCTAGAGGGTCTCCCCCTTTGAAGAGGGGGATGAACGCGGCAGCTTTCCAATCTTTGGAAATCTCAGATGATACGAAAGAGAGGTTGAACAGGCTAGTAATAGGGGTTGCAACAATTTTGGCAGATAATTTTAGAAAGAGAGAGTCCAGATTGACTAGCCCGGCTGATTTGTAGGGGTCCAGATTTTACAGCTCTTTCAGAACATCAGCTACATGTATCTGGATTTGGGTGAAGGAGAAATGGGGAGGCTTGGGCGAGTTGCTGTGGGGGGTGCATGGCTGTTGACCAGGGTAGGGGTATCCAGGTGGAAAGTATGACCAGCTGTAGAAAAATGCTTATTGATATTCTCAATTATAGTGGATTTAATGGTGGTGACATTGTTTCCTAGCTTAAGTGCAGTGGGCAGCTGGGAGGAGGTGCTCTTATTCTCCATGGACTTTACAGTGTCCCAGAACTTTTTTGAGTTTGTGCTACAGGATGCAAAAATGTCAGGGTCTTTGGTGGTCTTCCTAAGCCAGGATTCAGACATGGCTAGGACATCCGGGTTGGCAGAGTGTGATAAAGCAGTGAATAAAACAAACTTAGGGAGGAGGCTTCTAATGTTAATATTAAACCAAGGCTTTTACGGTTACAGAAGTCAAAAAATGAGAGCACCTGGGGAGTAGGAGTGGAGTTAGGCACTGCAGGGCCTGGATTAACCTCTACATCACCAGAGGAACAGAGGAGGAGTAGGATAAAGGTACAGCTAAAGGCTAGAAGAAGTGGTCGTCTAGTACGTTCGGAACAGAGAGTAAAAGGAGCAGGTTTCTGGGCGCCATAGAATAGATTCAAGGAATAATGTACAGACAAGGGTATGGTAGGATGTGAATACAGTTGAGGTAAACCTAGGTATTGAGTGATGATGAGAGATAGTGTCTCTAGAAACATCATTTAAACCAGGTGATGTCACTGCATGTGTGGGAGGTGGAACTAGAGGGTTAGCTAAGGCATATTGAGCAGGGCCAGAGGCTCTACAGTGTAATAAGACAATAATCACTTGCCAGAACAGCAATGGACAAGGCATATTGACATTAGGGAAAGGCATGCGTAGCCGAGTGATCATAGGGGTCCATTGAGTAGTTAGGCTGGCTAGAGACACGGCAATTCAGACAGCTAGCGGACCGGGGATTGCAAGCTAGCAGAAGGGCTTTAGAGGATGTCTCGACAGAAAAAGTCTGTTATGGCCTCCTTGTGAGGAGCCTCCTTGTGCGTTTACGTCGGTAGTCCAGTCATGATGGATAAGCAGGGCTCCGTGTAGTAAAAGAGGTTCAGGCTAATTGGCAAAAAAGGTATAGTGGCCCAAAAAAATTGGTCGATGGACTTATTCAGCTAACAGTCCAATATGCTCTAGACAGCTAGCGGGCCGTGGCTAGCAGGCTAGCAGATGGGCATTCAGAGAAGGGCGCGACGTTGTAGCCAGTTGAAAAACACCCTCTGGCAGATTACGTCAGTAGACCAGTTGTGAAGGATCAGTGGGGTTTCCGAACCTGCAGTAAAAGGGGTCCAGGCCAACTGGCAAAATAAGTATTGTAGCCCAGGAGTGGCTGATGGACCTCTTCAGCTAGCCGGGAGATGGACTTACCAATCAGTTAGTGTTTTCACTGATAACAATTTTGTTTATGAATTATTAAGAGATTATAACGTGTCACATAACGTGTAACAGAGTGACCCCCAAAAAAATCAGTAAGAGAATGACTGCAATAGTTCTCACAAACAGTTGTAGTAGAGCACAGTACAGTAAAGTAAAGAAAAGTAGAGTGGAGTAGAGTATAGTTTAGTAAAGAAAAGTACAGTACAGTATAGTACAGTACAATCTACTGGACTGTACTGTACTCTATTTGTTCTTGTTTGGAGGCGGAGCTCATTAGTATAATAGCCAGTGTGTAGGATAATATCCAAACATGCAAAGGAGGATATTACATTTTTCTACCTTTGTGTACCTATTTAGCATACATCACCATGAAGAGAATGACATGAACAATTATGCATTTCTGTATAGTACAAATCAGGGACCCGTTATGTCATTCTGTTACCATCATTCTGTTACCGGGTGTTGATCCACTTCATGTACTGTAGTTCAATACAGGAAGTTTTTGGAAAACGTGGTGACATAAAAAAGTTAAGGAGATTTTGCTGTCATTTTGTAACCAAACTTTGGATCTGCACTGTTCCTCAAGTAAATGTGTTTTAGTAAAATGTTCAGTGGCAATTGTTTAAAAAAATGTAGGTGTATGGTTTGTTAAACTTTTCAATCAATGGTTTATGCTTGACGTACACGTTCAATGAAAAGGTGAGTCTCAGCTGTGGAATTGCCCTAAGGTTGAATGTCCTATCACAGATCGTCAGCGGTTGAATTTGTAAGGAGATTATGTAATGGGGTGATGCACTGTATCCTCACTTATGAGGCCTCTAGATTCCTATATAAAATACTATACTCACTGTTTTTACACAATGATAGTATTTCTGATTTCACAAGTTTCCATTTATATAAAATCCCAATGTCTCTGTCTCAACAGAAGGTTCATATATTCATTTATTTTAATATTGTAATATAAAATCTGTTAAAATAACTGATACCATTTGTCACTAAGATTGTACATTTGTATTGTAATACCAGTTAATTTATTTTAATAAAGGTGTTTAAGTCTCATTCACTGGATAAACTTTGCACACAGCTGTCATCCAGTTCTGATTAATTATTCAAGGGTCAGTGACAGCTTGGAGTTGGATCTGGTCCTTCAGCGATAAGGCTGTCTCTGACTTTCGCAACACTTTTTATGAGTGCAATGGCAAGGGTAAAATGTTTCCAAACGGGCAGCAGACTGGCAGCTGGTCACATTAGTGTGACCTGGATAGTATCCAGGCACTTTCAACAGAGACCAATGACCCTCAGGCCAGGAAAGAGAAGAAAGAAAAGCACAGGGCCAGACAGAGAAATGACTACAATAAACTGCACACTGGGCAAAAAATGTGTACGTAATTTCAACAAAAAATAAAGGTGATGACGTTTAATCAACGTGGGAAAATTATTGGATTTACAAAAAGTAATCAATGTAAGGGAATTGTTTGTTTTTTACTCAAGTTTTAACCTTAATCCAAGAATGTTATTTTTTCTGTTGATTTCACATTTAATTCATGTTAGTTGACAACAAATCAAAACATTGAACTGGGGAAAGAAGGATGGAGAGAATGAGAGCATGAATACAACAAAGAGACAGAAAGGAAGACGGTAAAGTAGCAGGTGAAAGATATCAAATGAAATCCCAATTTTGATGAGCCATTATTTAATGCTAATACTGATTTCCAAACATCTTCAAGTTCAGCATGACATGGTGTGGGAGTGTGAGGGGTGTGTGACAATGACCTGCATGGAAAGATGGTCTGGCTCCCCTGGCAAAGTGGCAGGATTGGCAGACTGGCAAGATGACAGTGTTGAGAGTTTCCAGCCCTGTGATAACATTTGACACCAACAGGAGTATAGAGTGGCCTGTAGAGTACTCCAAGTAACTCAATCCATAATCAAATCCACAATTCCTTTTTGGGGGGGGGGGGGGGGGGTAGACATTGTGTATAACAGGGCTACAGCCAGGTCGCTAGCCCCGCAACTGCATTATTTGACATGTGTCCAATGGGGTTATACCTGGTTAAGTCAATGTGAAATCAGATTACAATATCCTTTCAAAATATCAATGCCTTTATCAAAATGTATATTTCCTGCAGCGTTATTCTTGTCTCCTCAAGTCTCAAATATACAGTGAGCTCCAAAAGTATTTGGACAGGGACACATGCTTTGTTGTTTTGGCTCTGTACTCCATGCGCAGACTGTCAGCTTAAATGAAGGGTATTTTCCTCCGTATCAGCTGAACTGTTTGAAATGTTGATAAATTCATTAAAAAAATGAAAAGTCTTGAGTCAACAAGTATTCAACCCCTTGTTATAGCAAGCCTAACTAAGTTCAGTTAAAAATGTACATAAGTTGCATGACTTCACTCTGTGTGCAATAGTGTTTAACATTATTTTTGAATCACTACTTAATCTCTGTACCCTACACATACAATTATCTGTAAGATCCCCTCAGTTGAGCAGTGAATTTCAAACAGATTGTACCACAAAGACCAGGGAGGTTTTCCAATGCCTTGCAAAGACGGGCGGGCACCTATTGATATATGGGTAAACAAAAAACAGCAGACATTGAATATCCCTTTGAGCATGGTGAAGTTATTAATTACACTTTGAATGGTGTATCAATACACTCACTACAAAGATACAGGCGTCCTTCCCAACTCAGTTGCCAGAGAGGAAGGAAACAGCTTAGGGATTTCACCATGAGGCCAATTGTGACTTTAAACCAGTTACAGAGTGTGATAACAACAACATTGAAGTTACTCCACAATACTGACCTAATTGACAATGAAAAGAAGGAAGCCCTGTCCAGAATCAAGGCACTAAAGTAATACTGCAACATTGTTGTGTTTGGGGCAAATCCAATACAACACATTGCTGAGTACCACTCCCCATTTTTTCAAGCATAGTGGTGGCTGCGGCATGTTATGAGTATGCTTGTAATCATTAAGGACTGGAAAGTTTTACAGGATAAAAAATATACACAATGGATCTAAGCACAGGCGAAATCCTAGAGTAAAACCTGGTTCAGTCTGCTTTCCACCAGACACTGGGAAATGAATTCCCCTTTTAGCAGGATGATAACATAAAACACAAGGCCAAATATACACTGGACCTGCTTACCAAGAAGACAGTGGCCGAGTTACAGTGTTGACTTAAATCTACTTGAAAATCTATGGCAGGATCTGAGAATGGTTGTCTAGCAATGATCAACAACCAATTTGACTGAGCTTGAAGAATTTGGAAAATAATAATTGGCAAATGTTGCACAATCCAGGTGTGGCAAGCTCTTAGAGAATTTCCCAAAAAGACTCACAGCTGTAATCACTGCCAAAGGTGCTTCTACAAAGTATTGACTCACAGGTGTGAATACTTACAGTATATAAATGAGATCTCTGTATTTAATTTAATACATTTGCAAACATTTCTACAAATATGTTCTCACTTTGTCATTATGGGGTATTGTGTGAGAAAAAGACACGTTTAATGCATTTTAAATTCAGGCTGTAACACAACAAAATGTGGACTAAGTGAAGGGGTATGAATTCTTTCTGGGGACCACAAGTATTGGGACAAATTCAATTGTGTATTAAAGTAGTAAATAACGTTAAGTATTTGGTCCCATATTCATAGCACGCAATGACTACATTAAGCTTGTGACTCTACAAATTTGTTGGATGCATTTCAGACAAAACAACTTACATACACTGTCACGATCATTATAAGGAGTGGACCAAGATGCAGTGTGGTATGTTTCCATCCTTATTTTTGGAAGAGAAAACTTAAAGCACAAAACAATAACGCAAATAAATGCACTGTGCCGCTACATGCATTGCAGAAAGCAACTACACACAAACATAGTCAAGATCCCACAAATCACAATGGCGTAAATGGCTACCTAAATAAGACAACGATAAACAGCTGCCTCTGATTGGGAACCATAATCAGGCCAACATAGGTATATAATTCCCCTAGATAAACCACCCTTAATCACACCCCGACCTAACCAACATAGAGAATAAACAGCTCTCTATTGTCAGGGCGTGACATACACTAACACAACATTAAACACAACTATAAACACACATACAGTACAACAATTACATATTACATTAAAAACACAAACATTTTGACTAAAAACAGCTGGCCTAAAAACAATTACACTCTTCTATGATATATACATCGATCAAGTGTTTAAACTCCACCAACGAAACTAGATCATCACATTTTAAAATGTTCAGGAGAGAATTCCAGGACCACGGTGCTAAGTAACTCAAACTATTTCTACCATGACCTGTTCTAATTTTTGGCACTGTTAGAAGCAAATCAGAATGGGACCGTAATTTATATTTGTTTACTGACCTGACTAAAACAGAACAGAGATAAAATGGCATTTTACCCAATATGGCCTTTTAAATCAGTGTATACCAGTGTTTTAGCCTACGCACGGTCAATGAAGACCAGCCAACAGCACTGTAGAGATCACAATGATGTGTGTTTCTGATTTGTAATGAACCTGAGGGCTGCATGATACACTGAATCAAGTGCACTCAGGGTAGTGGCTGAGGCCTGCATATATATAACATCACTAAAATCTAAAACTGACAGTAATGTACATTGTACCAGCTCCATCCTGGCCTCAAAAGAAAAACAAGCCTTATGCCGGTAATAAAAACCTATTTTCAGCTTGAGCTTCCTTATCAAGTTCTCTACATGCACAATGAAGCTCAGCTTATCATCAACCCACACACCCAAATATTTGAACACTTTAACTTGCTCTACAGTATGTCCAGCCAATGTAGCAATGACATGATTTGTAACATGCCTGGCATTTGAAAATACCACGCATTTTGTTTTACCCGAATTTAGAATCAGCTTTAAATCATATAGATTCTGTTCTATGATGTTAAATGCTGTATGGGCATTTTCAAAAGCTAAAGATACACTACTACCACTTGAATAAAGAACAGTATCGTCTGCATAAAAATTAACATCTGCTGTTTCAATGAGTTCCTCAACGTTGTTGATATACCAAATGAACAACAGTGGGTCCAAAATAGAACCTTGCGGAACACCTGAGCACACCTCTATGGACTCAGATGTACGACCATCCGCCATTACACATTGTGTACAATTTGATAGATAATTTATAAACCAATCTAAAGCATGACCAGTAATTCCACAACATTTTTTCCACAACACAGCATGGTCCACGGTGTCAAAAGCCTTCGACAAATCAATAAAAACAGACACACTTATCAAGAGCACAGTGGATGTCATTTAAAACCTTCAATGTTGCTGCAACATTTTTTTGGGGGGGAGACATTATTTCACAAAAGTAGTGCACTGGGCCTTTATTCGTATTTGTGGACTGATGTAGACATCTGTAGAGCATGCAACAACAACAAAAATGTCAGCATCTCAGCTTTGGCAAAATAGTTAGTCATATAATTAAGAACAGTATCTTGCAGGATTCAGTAGTTGGAATTGTAGGAGTTGTTGCCCTGTCCCTCTGTGATTGTCATTCTACTGGAATCCAGAAAGAACAAAACCCTGTCCTCAAACATTTACATCAAAAGGTGTAAAGTTATGGGCAAAGACACAAAACATCCACATCAAATTAAATATTTTTCTTGATCAAATAACATGGAAAACAACCACTTTTTTGTGCAGTATTCATTTACCATCCTCACAAACCACTTAATGCAAATATACATTACTGTATTGTACATAGGCTGGTCATATAGGTCTGTACCTGTAGACTTTTCATCATCATGAAGAAAAACAATGCACAATACAGTAATTGAGTACATTTAGACATCAAGTGGTTTGTGATGATGTGATGATGTGGCTCAGTTGGTAGAGCATGGCGTTTGCAATGCTACAGTAGGGTTGTGGGTTCGATGGAGGACCAGTATGAAAAAGTGTGAAAATGTATGCACTCACTACTGTAAATTGCTCTGGATAAGAGTTTCTACTAAAATGGAAAAGGAATGAATAGACCATTTAAGTTTTCACATAGAAATAAGTTGTGTTTGCAAAGTATTTCAAGAAATGGGAAAACATATATCAAGCAAGTATTTTCATATTCCTCAAGTATTATCAGATTAACTGTTTTGTACAGATAATTATCAGACTCAAGTTACAAATGCTGGTAGACACTCAAATACAACCCTTTACTAGTCCTGTATTAGTGGACCAATATTGACGTCTTCAGCGCTGACAAATATTCACAGCACCCCCAAACTACTTCCTGTGGCTATGACTGAAACCCTACCAGTGCATCATAACAGATCATGACACATATGAGGGTGTCATAAAGGCATATAACACTTTCAAATAAACTGGAACACCACCCAGATGGGTTGTAATGAGTTGATGCCAAAATAAAAATGCTCAAGGGTCAACGACAGTACAGTAGATATCAGCCAAATGCACTTTTGATTCTGATCCCATTTGATTTCTGTGTGTCTAGACTGTGGCCATTACCCCATCTCTGTTGGCATTGCCTGATCAACTCTTTGGACCTTAATGAATCAGGGGCATGATAAAGTTACATGTACTTGCAATATCTGAGAAGAGCATTTTCGATTCCATGTACTGTAGCCCTACTGTACAGAACATATCTAAGATGGCTTAGTATGTGTCCACAGTGGGCAGTGTCAAATCTTGTCGAGTGGTTTCCGTTCTATGTGTTCTTTCTATGTGTTCTGTGTGTTTGCCAGGCTTGGCAACGAGGTAGTGGTTGAAAGGCAGTGCTTCTGGAGTCTCTGCCAGAAGCTGAAACACCCAGGGGAGGGCACTGAACTGACCAGGGCCTTGCACAATATACTGTTGACAGTTGCCCATCTGCACACTGACCAACCGAAAAGCCAGGGGGACATTTCTATGCCATGGCTCAAATCAAATTGAACAACAGCTTGATGGATTCCTTGATTTGTTTCTGAACATGTTGACAGTACCTTCTTAATACCATAAAGTCACACTCTGAGAAAAAAATATAAAACCATACTCAAGAGCAGTGAAGGCTGTCTCTTTACCAACATGCATCTCATGTCCTAACAAAAATATGTTCAAGTGATTGGAGACATTTACCCTTGTTTCCTCAGCTTGACTGCTCATGTCAATTATTCTACCAGATAGGCTAAAAGTGTCTTGCGTGGCCATCTCTATAATCCTGTCTCGTAAAGTAGCCTAAACAACTAGGCATTGGCTAACCATAGTGACCTGTTAAGCATGTTTGACATGTTCAGCTTTTAATGCCCGTACGAAAAAAGATTGCAGTCAGAGTGTAGTATAACCGCAGTACACTAGAGTGTAGTATAACTGCAGTATGCTGCAAATACTGCGTCCAAAATAACAGTTTATTTACTGCAGTAATTTTGCAGTGTAACTGGAGTTAGAGTGCTGTATAACGTACACTGTAGTTATTATGCAATTACTGCGTCCAAAATAACACAGACGACTGCAGTTACTGCACTATTACTACAGTTTAAAAACGGCAATCTTTTTTTGTAAGGGTGGTGCTAAAAGTAAAACATCTATAAGAATTTCATCGCGGGGCGGGCTGTCAGATGTGATGGAAATGGTCAAAGCACAACCGTTGATCACTGCCGACATCACGTGACTGTCCAGTAAATACACACCGTGAGACAGTGACAGTGCCCGTTCAGTGTTAACCGTGCCTGCCTCCTTCAGGCCCAAGTGTTAGTTAGACTGTGCCAAAATCGCATCCACTTAGGTTATTTTCCAGGAGCGCATCGGTTTGTAAATAAAAATACACCTCCCACCCCCTCCCATACTGACTGTGACTGGCTCCTCCCATACCGGTTAAATGCGCGCTCGGCGCTTCAATTCAGTACAGTGGAAAGCAGTCATGATAGAGGAGCTGTAGAGTTTACAAACTTTAAAGCAGCAAGTATTTCCAAGTCTTGTAATCTGTTTATTCCCGGAGCCACAGTTATGAAGACCATACTTGCTGCCTACTCCGGTGCTCTAAAAGGTAAGATATGCACCCTCATTCAAAATGCACTGCAAACAAATTGCACACAGACTTCAGTCATCCTACCAAGCGGCAGTAATTTGATAATCGGGAGTCATTTTATAATTGGATCATCTCCACTATATTCCAAATCCTGTGTTGGCGTGTAATCCGTTTTCGTGAGATGAAGAAGCAGCTTGCAAAACATAAAAATATGACAGAACTATGGCAGCCCAAAACATAATCAGAAGTTTGTTGGGATGCTGTTTGTTGTGGATGCAATACGTCATTGTCATGTAAGCCATTTGTTCTGAAAGACATCAGATAAGCCAACACATTGGTGTGTTGTGAAAAGTGTATTTGGGCACAGTAGTTTTCATACCTGTTGCTTGTATATTTTTAGGGGTCTGATCTGTGAAGGAAGAGAAGTGAAAAAGTGTACACCAGGGCCTAGTTCAGTAGGCAAATGTGAACGTTGAAGATATACAGTACATATCATGAATAGGGCTTACAAGTTTATTTATTTTACATGCCAGAGAGGCTCAAGTTTGTTCAACATAATATAGTTATATCAGCAACTTTCCACAACGTTGTGCTGAATGCTGCCCAGTAAGGGGCAAGATGTGGGGTCAGTGACTGATTCACTGTGTAGTATCCCTAGTCTACATCAAGTCTTTGACCCCCTGAGGCTGATACTGCCCAGTAGCCCTGATTTCGAAACCCTTAGCATTATTGACTTAATTATGCAAGTGTGGGCCAGAGCGCAGAACGGACAGTGTTGTTTGACAGCACGACACAGTGTTATTTAGTCCATTAAAATTGGTTTATGTGGTTGTGTTGTCCCGTGGCATGGGAAAGATCTGCTGATGAGGCACTATGAGCTTGAGTAGAATAAGCAGTGTCCTCTCAGTGGCTCGCTCTTGTTCTGGTCTGTCACTACTTCTATATACGTCAGTGGAGGACTATCCTCAGTGAATTTCATAAAAAATAGTGAGACATTAAAATTATTATTTTTAGATAATTTTATAATATGTTTATTATAGTTATTTATTAAACACACTGTTGCTATGAAGGTCTACAGTAGCCTCAATGGCACTGTAGGGTAGCACCATGGTGTAGCCGGAGGACAGCTAGTCATTTTCAAGTTTCTTCACCTGTCTATCTTATTTAAAATACATTTTAAAAACTCTGGAACTTCAAAGGTCATTTAAAGGCTTAAAAATCAATTCAGCTATTTTGGCACAGTGACTCACTACCCAAACCAGACCCAAGTAGCCAAGAGACATGATGGCCTTCTACTGCTGTCTTGTGGATGAGCTGGGAATCAGACATATATTTACGTCAATGGATAGATAGACTTCAGATTTCACTTTATATGTATGTCATTCCTATAAGACAAAGTTTTGTTTGGTTTGCTGCATCAGGCTTCGTAGTAGTCACATTGTTTCTGACACGTGTATCTGAATCCCACAGTTCAGTTGTTAGTAGTTACTATCTTGTCTAATCGCTGCAACTCCTGTACGGGCTCGGGAGAGACGAAGGTCAAAAGCCATGCGTCCTCCGAAACACAACACAACACAACCAAGCCGCACTGCTTAACACAGCGCGTATCCAACCTGGAAGCCAGCTGCACCAATGTGTCGGAGGACACACCGTGCACCCGTCGACCTGGTTAGCGTGCACTGTGCCCGGTTTGCCACAGGAGTCGCTAGTGCGCGATGAGACAAGGATATCCCTACCGGCCAAACCCTCCCTAACCCGGACGACGCTAGGCCAATTGTGCGTCGCCCCATGGACCTCCCGGCTGCGACAGAGCCTGGGCGCGAACCTGGAGTCTCTGGTGGCACTGCGATGCAGTGCCCTAGAGGCCCGATCTTACCTTTCTAAGACTAATAGTTTTTGAACTGAAATGTACACTGAGGGTATTATACAATATTTTGCGTTAAGTGTGTGCCCTCTGGCAACTACTCTACTACACCACACAATCCAGGTGTACATGTGTGTTTATACCTGTGTGTGTAACTCTTCACAGTCCTTGCTGTTCCATATGGTGTATTTTTATCTGCTTTTTAAATCCGATTTTACTGCTTGCGTGAGTTACTTGATGTGGAATAATTTTCCATGTAGCCATGGCTCTATGCAGTACTGTGCACCTCCCATAGTCTGTTCTGGACTTGAAGAGACCTCCGGTAGCATGTCTTACAGGGTTTGCATGGGTGTCCGAGCTGTGTGTTAGTAGTTTAAACAGACAGCTGGGCGCATTCAACATTCTTACAAAAACAAGTAGTGATGATGTCAATCTCTCTTCTACTTTAAGCCATGAGTGATTGACATGCATATTATTAATTTTAGTTCTGCGTGTACATTTTAAGGGGCAGTCATGCTGCCCAGAACTCTGGGCCAGTTGTAATTTTCCCAAGTCCCTCTTTGTGGCACCTGACCACACGACTGAGAAGTAGTCCAGGTGCAACAAAACTAGGGCCTGTAGGACCTGCCTTGTTGTTGTTAAGAAGGCCGAGCAGTGCTTTATTATGGGGAGAGGTCTTGCCATCTTAGACAGGTAACTCTCAATCCACAATGGGGTGTAAAGTCATAATGAAGGGCAAGAGACAGGTTAAAGAAGCATTTTTAAGCCTTGAGACAATTGAGACATGGGTGTGTGCCATTCAGAGAGCGAATGGGCAAGATACAAGTTTTGCCAGGTGCACGCACTGGTTTGAGTGTGTCAAAAACGGCTGGATATTACACTCAACAGCTTCCCCTGTGTATCAAGAATAGTCCACCACCCAAAGGATATCCAGCCAACTTGACACAACTGTGGGAAGCATTGGCGTCAACATGGGCTAGTATCCCTGTTGAATGCCTTCGACACCTCGTAGAGTCCATGGCCCGACTAATTGAGGCTGTTCTGAGGGCAAAAGGGGCGGTGCAACTCTATTAGGAAGGTGTACTTAATATTTCGTACACTCCGTGTACATGTAGCTGTCAGGACTGTGGCTCTGCTCTTTATGAGTAGTGATCAGACCATGGTGGTAAGTGGCTCTGTCTCTATAGCAATTGCAGTGGCATGAGGAATTTGACGTGATCTGTGATGTTTATTGCTTGTGGTCTGTTTGATCACGACGCTTTGTGAGGGATGAACATTTTGTTAATTTTCTCTCTAGTGTCTAATCTAATGTCCCTTGTTTGTGTGTATTTGTCAGACTTCGAGAACCTGGGAAAAAGATTGACAGTTTATTATTTTCATATTCTAGTCTTCTCACTGACTGCAACTGACTTAATCGATTGATGTGGATGTACTGTACAGTGACTCATTTATGACCCTGTCTATCTTCTCTAGGCACAGGTTATAGCATCCTCTCGTCCCTGCAGGACCTGCCCTCCTCTCCATGGCCTGCCCTTCGATCCAAGATGGAGAAACATCTTCAGGTCATCGCAGTTCTTCAGTGGGTCATCTCCTTCCTCGCCATGGGTGAGTATGTGACTGGATCTCTGTGTGGCTCTAACTTCACTAAACAAAAATATAAACACTACATGTCAAGTGTTGGTCCCATGTTTTATGAGCTGAAATAAAAGATTGAAATGTTCCAGACGCACAAAGCTTTTTTCTCTCAAATGTTGTGCACAAATGTTGTGCACATCCACCTAACAGGTGTAGCATATCAAGAAGCTGATTAAACAGCATGATCATTACACAGGTGCACCTTGTGCTGGGGACAATAAAAGGCCACTCTAAAATGTGCAGTTTTGTCACAACATAATGCCACAGATGACCCAAGTTTTGAGGGCGTGTGCAATTGGCATGCTGACTGCAGGAATGTCCAACATAGCTGTTGCCAGATAATTGAATGTTCAATTCTATCCATAAGCCGCCTCCAATGTTGTTTAGAGAATTTGGCAGTAAGTCCAACTGGCCTCACAACCGCAGACCACGTGTAACCACACCAGCCCAGGACCTCCACATCCGGCTACTTCACCTGCAGGAATATCTGAGACCAGCCACCCGGATAGCTGATTAAACTGTGGGTTTGCACAACCAAAGAATTTCTGCACAAACTGTCAGAAACCGTCTCAGGGAAGCTGATCTGCGTGCTCGTCGTACTTACCGGGGTCTTGACCTGTCTGCAGTTCAGGAGGCAAATGCTCACCTTTGATGGCCACTGGCATGCTGGAGAAGTGTGCTCTTTACGGATAAATCCCAGTTCAACTGGGCAGATGGCAGACTGTGTCGTGTGGGCAAGTGATTTGCTAATGTCAATGTTGTGAACAGTGTCCCATGGTGGGGTTATGGTATGGGCAGACATAAGCTATTGACAATGAACACAGTTGCATTTTATCGATGGCAATTTGAATGCGCAGAGATACCTTGATGAGATCCTGAGGCCTATTGTTGTGCCATTCATCTACCACCAACACCTTATGTTTCAGCATGATAGTGCACGGTCGCAAGGATCTGTACACAATTCTTGGAAGCTGAAAATGTCACAATTCTTCCTTGGCCTGACATGTCACCCGTTGAGCATGTTTGAGATGCTCTGAATCTGTGTACGACAGTGTGTTCCAGTTCCTGCTAATATCCAGCAACTTTGCACAGCCATTGAAGAGGAGTGGGACAACATTCCACAGGCCACAATCAATAGCCTGATCAAACCTATGTGAAGAAGATCTGTTGCGTTGCATGAGGCGAGTGGTGGTCATACCAGTTACTGACTGGTTTTCTGATACCTTAAAAAGGCAGGGGCATGTATCTGCGACCAACAGATGCATATCTGTATTCCCATTCATGTGAAATCCATAGATTAGGGCCAAATGAATTTATTTCAATTGACTGATTTCCTTAAATGAACTAACTCGTAAAATCTTAATTTGTTGCGTTTTTATATTTTTGTTCAATATTGTAGTTACTGAAGGATATAGTGGCCCTGTGGTTTCATACTGTAAGTCTCCAACAAGGACATCAAGCCTGTAAGCTTGCTCTCTTATTACAAGAGATTTTCTGAGAATTAAATGATTCATTGGTGGGCCGTAGAGATGTTTCTGTTAGTTTGTATGTCCCAGAATTTCAGATTGCAGTATACATTTATGGTGTTTGTGTGGAAATAAGGGATAAGGAGAATGTTGCATTTGAAAAATAAATATTTAGTGAAGTGTGGTACAGTGCAGGTGCTGAATAGCTGTTCCTCTGCTCTCTCTCCTATCTGACCACATAGGCATCAGCTGCACTGTGCTGTTAATCTACATGTTTTGCACAGACCTCTGGGTGATCGCTGCCATGTACACTACCTGGCTAATCTTCGACTGGAACACCCCCAAACAAGGCAAGTACCACGGTCACTCAAACCGGCTCTTAATACTGGTCAGGTTGAGAGGGTTTTCCCCCGTCAGCCCAGGGATTTGAACTGGCAACCTTTCGGCTCCTTGCTTAACTTAATGGCTGCCGTTGCCCTATTGTGGTTAAATTGTGCCCTTCTATACAGTGCCTTCAAAGTATTCAGACCCCTTGACTTTTTCCACATTTTGTTAGGTTACAGCCTTATTATAAAATGTATTGCATTGTTTTTTTTACCCCTCAATCTACACACGATACCCCATAATGACGAAGCAAAAACATGTTTAGAAATGTTTGCTAATTTATTACAAATAAGAACCGGAAATATCACATTTAAATAAGTATTCAGACTCTTTACTCAGTGCTTTGTTGAAGCACCTTTGGCAGCAATTACAGCCTCAAGTCTTTTTGGGTATGATGCTACAAGCTTGGCGCACCTGTATTTTGAAGTTTCTTCTATGCAGATCCTCTAAAGCTGTCAGGTTCGAGGTGGAGCGTTGCTACACAGCTATTTTCAGGTCCCTCCAGAGATGTTCAAGTCCGGGCTCTGGCTGGGCCACTCAAGGACATTCAGAAACTTGCTCTGGAGCAGGTTTTCATCAAGGATCTCTGTACTTTGCTCAGTTTACCTTTTTATCTGAATCCTGACTAGTCTCCCAGTCCCTGCCGCTGAAAAACATCCCCACCGCATGATGCTGCCACCACCATGCACCATCCCTACGGTGTAGCCAGGTTTCCTCCAGACGGAACGCTTGGCATTCAGGCCAAAGAGTTCAACCTTGGTTTCATCAGAACAGAGAATCTTGTTTCTCATGGTCTCAGTCTTCAGGTGCCTTTTGGCAAACTCCAAGCGGACTGTCATGTTTCTTTTACAGAGTGGCTGTCTGGCCTTCTGGCCACTCTAGCATGAAGGCCTGATTGGTGGAGTTCTGCAGAGATGGTTGTCACCTCCTTGACCAATGTCTCTTTCTTTTGATTTTTCCCATGATGTTAAGCAAATAGGCACTGAGTTTGAAGGTAGGCCTTGAAATACATCCACGGGCACACCTCCAATTGACTCAAATGATGTCAATTAGCCTATCAGAAGCTTATAAAGCATGACATAATTTTCTGCAATTTTTCAAGCTGTTTAAAGGCACAGTCAACTTAGTGTATGTAGACTTCTGACCCACTGGAATTGTGATACAGTGAAATAATATCTGTGAACAATTGTTGGAAAAATTACTTGTCATGTACAAAGTACTAACCGACTTGCCAAAGCTATAGTTTGTTAACAAGAAATTTGTGGAGGGTCATTTCAGGATGAGCCTGCAGGAAGGGTACCAAATGAGGGAGGCAGATGTCTTCCCTGTAACGCACAGCGTTGAGATTGACTGCAATGACAACAAGCTCAGTCCGATGAAGCTGTGACACACCGCCCCAGCCCTCAGTCTAGCCTCTCTCAGCCTATTGCGGACAGTCTGAACACTGATGGAGGAATTGCGCGTTCCTGTTTTAATTCGGGCAGCTGTTGCCATCCTGTCCCGTGGTGTGATGTTCGGCTGTACCGATCCTGTGCAGGTGTTTGTTACACGTTACTGCGAGGACGATCAGCTGTCCATCCTGTCTCCCTGTAGCGCTGTCTTAGGAGTCTCACAGTACGGACATTGCAATTTTATTGCCCTGGCCACGTGCAGTCCTCATGCCTCCTTGCAGCATGCATAAGGCAAGTTCACGCAGATGAGCAGGGACCCTGGGCATCTTTCTTTATTTTATTTTTTTCAGAGTCAGTAGAAAGGCCTCTTTAGTGTCCTAATGTTTCTTAACTGTGACCTTAATTGCCTACTGTCTGTAAGCTGTTAGTGTCTTAACGTTCCACAGGTGCATGTTCATGAATTGTTTATGGTTCATTGAACAAGCATGGGAAGCCGTGTTTAAACCCTTTACAATGAAGATCTGTGAAGTTATTTGGATTTTTACAAATAATTATTTTGCTAAGTTTATATACATACACTACCATTCAAAGGTTTTGGGTGACTTAGAAACGTCCTTGTTTTTGAAAGAAAAGCTATTTTTTAAATTTTAATATCGCATCAAATTGATCAGAAATACAGTGTTGACATTGTTATTGTTGTAAATGACTATTGCAGCTGGAAACGTAAGATTCTTTTATTTTTGTACGACTATGTAGATATTCCACAAATAATCAGCAGTTTCCAGCAACAATAGTCATTTGCAACATTAACAATGTCTACACTGTATTTCTGATCAATTTGATGTTATTTTAAATGGACATAAAATAAGCTTTTCTTTCAAAAACAAGGACATTTGTTACCCCAAACTTTTGAACGTGTGTGTGTGACACACCTACTCATTCAAGGGTTTTTCTTTAATTTCACTATTTTCTACATTGTAGAATAATAGTGAAGACATCAATACTATGAAATGTAGTAAACAAAAAGTGTTAAACAAATCTAAATAATATTTGAGATTCTTCAAAGTAGCTACACTTTGGCTTTATGACAGTTTGCACACTCTTGGCATTCTCTCAACCAGCTTCACCTGAAATGCTTTTCCAACAGTCTTGAAGAAGTTCCCACATATGCTGAGCACTTGTTGGCTGCTTTTCCTTCACTCTGTGGTCCAACTCATCCCTAACTATCTCAATTGGGTTGAGGTTGGGTGATTGCGGCGGCAAGGTTGTCTGATGCAGCACTCCATCACTCTCATACTAAGCACAAACTAGATGGGATGGCGTATCGCTGCAAAATGCTGTGGTAGCTATTGTGCTTAAGTGTGCCTTGACTTCTAAATAAATCGCTGACTGTGTCACCAGCAAAGCGCCCCCACACCATCGCACCTCCTCCGCCATGCTTCACGGTGGGAACCACACATGCGGAAAACATCCGCTCAACTGCGTCTCACAAAGACACGGCAGTTGGAACCAAAAATCCATCAGACCAAATTACAGATTTCCACCGGTCTAATGTCCATTGGTTGTGTTTCTTGGACCAAGCAAGTCTCTTATTGGTGTTCCTTAGTAGTGGTTTCTTTGCAGCAAGTCAACAATGAAGGCCTGATTCATGCAGTCTCCTCTGAACAGTTGATGCTGAGATACGTCTGTTACTTGAACTCTGTGAAGCATTTATTTGGGCTGCAATCTGAATGTGCAGTTTTTCTAATTAACATATCATCTGCAGCAGAGGTAACTCTGGGTCTTTCTTTCCTGTGGCGGTCCTCATGAGAGCCAGTTTCATCATAGCGCTTGATGGTTTTTGTGACTGAACTTGAAGACACTTTCAAAGTTCTTGAAATGTTCTGTATTGACTGTCTTAAAGTAATGATGGACTGTCATTTCTCTTTGCTTATTTTAGCTCTTCTTGCCATTAATATGGACTTGGTCTTTTACCAAATAGGGTTATCTTGTCACTACAGAACTGATTGGCTTAAACGCATTAAGAAGGAAAGAAATTCCACAAACTAACTTTTAACAAGGCACACCTGTTAATTGAAATTCATTCCAGGTGACTACCTCCATGAAGCTGGTTGAGAGAATGCCAAGTGTGCAAGGCTGTCATCAAGGCAAAGGATGGCTACATGTATTCTTCAAACATATTTTGATTTGTTTTGTACTTTTATGGTTACTACATGATTCCATATGTCTATTTCACAGTTTTAATGTCTTTATTATTCTACAATGTGTAAATCTAAAGAAAAACACTTGAATGTGTAGGTGTGTCCAAACGTTTGACTGGTAGTGTGTGTGTGAAACTGATGTAATTTCAGAAGCAGTGGTTTGTGTCTGTGACCATAAGGAGCTGTGCTGGGAAATTGAGTTAATTGGCACTATGTTACTGTTTATTTACATGAATCATTATGTGGGTTACATGATTTATTATTCTGACTGGAGATCTATCCTTTACCTCGGTTTTCTCAGGTGGCAGGAGGTCCTCTTGGGTGAGGAACTGGACTGTGTGGACTTACTTCAGAGATTACTTTCCCATCAGGGTGAGTGGAAAAGAATAGGCCTAACATTTTAAAGGTATAGTGTGTGAATTTACGTGTGTGTGTAATTTGGGAATGGGCCATTCAGTGCTATGTAGCATCTTGACCTCTTATATTGGAGGATGTATAAACAAATAAAAGTGGGATGGTTTTCACTTGTCAGTGTGTATGCGGTGTCATAAGGCCAGATAATTAGGTTTGCTATCAAACTGGAAATTTGTGATGGAATACAACATAGATATGCCTGCCTGTACAGATGCTAAAATGTGCTTTTTCTGGTCAGATACAAAGTTGAAGAGCATCAATAGTTTTTATTGAATATTGTGTGATGTAGCACAAGCTTGACGATAACCTGTTCCCTGATGATGCAATAAGGAGTTGACGTGTCAGTTGAAAGGATAGGCTTTGCCCCGCCTGATAGGCAACAGCTCATCGCTGAGTTTTTTTTATTTAAAAAAAATGTGTATTGCGCTCCTCCGCACCTGGAGATTGTTGGGAGACAAGTTCTCTTGGTATCCTAACAGCAAGCATTTTTTTGCCTTCAGATTTTTTGGCAAGTTCCTCTTGTGCTTTCTCGCACTGCCCTCCTGACCAAGCTGAGTTGTTTGTATGCTTTCACACTCCTCATGAATATCAATGAACCAACGGCATTCAAATTACATCTGCTATGTTTAATTGTCCTTCCGTTCAGCTATTTAAGTGTTTTAAAATGGAGCATTTTAGAAACATTAACCCTACAATAAATGTTTTACCATACAACCTTTTTCACTCATACATAGAAAGTATAGTCAAAGGCTCTTAAAGCGAAGCCAGATATGGTCACCAATTTAAGAATAAAGGTAGTCTTAACCATAATGACTCAATTATTGACAGTTAACAGCCAGGGGGGATTCAAGTGT
The DNA here is from genome assembly GCF_057628025.1 of Oncorhynchus mykiss. Lineage (NCBI taxonomy): Eukaryota > Metazoa > Chordata > Actinopteri > Salmoniformes > Salmonidae > Oncorhynchus > Oncorhynchus mykiss. The sequence goes on along the minus strand of NC_143033.1, from coordinate 33,047,980 downwards.
GTGTTACCTCTGGAGCTTGGACTGAGCACTGACTGTTTCTGTCGGAGTGTCTTGATTACTTATTTGCATCAAGTAGCTCTGACGCAAACTGAATAAGATGGCTGTGTTTGATAACATGTCTCTGCATCGATTTGAGACTTACAGTATTGTCATTTTTTGGGTTGGTAATCAGGATGATGTTTTGTGATGTGGAGTTAAGGGGCTTCAATTGTAGGGTTTTCTGACTCAAAGACAGGTATTGGTAGGGCTTGAGACACATTAGAAACTTCATGTCAACATCCTGCTTCAGATGAATGGTTGCTTAACTTGTCTTAGCTTGTGCAACTAATGCAGTTGGATGTCAGCTGGTAGTCAGGCCTGGCTGGTGTCAGTGCATGCAGGGACGGTGGCTTACATCTTGCAGTGCCAGCAAGGGCTCCTTCTCTCTTCCACTTACTGCATGTATGTTATCAAATACAGCGGTGGCCGGTTATTGGTTGAATAACTGGGGCACAAGGTGGTTGGAGTTGTCAACAAAGCAGCATGACACAAATATAATCAAGTTTTCAAACTAGTTTTTAATTATAAAAAAAAACAAAAACATTTATCCGATTTGAGCAACAGCATAAATGCACAAACTGAATAACCACTGCTACACATGCTGCCACTGTTTTTTAAAACAGATTAGATTATACTATTTAGAACGAGCAGTCCGCTCACAAAAGATTGAGTGCTGAAAAGTTGAAAGTTAACTGGCTAGCGCATCATGCTTTGTGACATTGTTAGCTAGCCAGTTAACTTTCATTCTGAAATAACTTCATATTTCCGAGTTCGTCAGATATTAGTTTAGAAAGACTTAAAATTGGCATTGGAGCTTTCTAGCTGCTTATCAAAGGTACACTACATGACAAATTATGTGGACACCTGCTCATCGAGCATCTCATTGCAAAATCATGGGCATTAATATGGAGAAGGCCCCCCTTCTGCTGCAATAACAGCCTCCACTCTTCTGGGAAGCCTTCCACCAGAAGTTGAAACATTGCTTCAGGGACTTGCTTCCATTCAGCCTCGAGCATTAGTGAGGTCGGGCACTAATGTTGGTCGATTAGGCTTGGCTCGCTGTCTGCATTTCAATTCATCCCAAAGGAGGTCGATGGGGTTGAGGTAAAGGCTCTGTGCAGGCCAGTCAAGTTCTTCCACACGGATCTTGACAAAGCATTTCTGTATGGACCTCTCTTTGCATTGGGCATTCTGGAAGCACAGAATCATCTAGAATGTCATCATATGCTGTAGCATTAAGATTTCCCTTCACTGGAATTAAGGGGACTTGCCAAAACCATGAAACAGCCCCAGACCGTTATTCCTCCTCCACCAAACTTTACCGTTGACACTATGCAATGGGGCAGGTCGCTTTCTTCTGGCATTCACCAAATCCAGATTCGTCCGTCGGACTGTCAGATGGTGAAGTGTGATTTCATCCCTCCAGGGAAGGCGTTTCCACTAGTCCAGGGTCCGATGGCGGCAAGCTTTACACCCAGCCAGCCGACGCTTGGCATTGCGCACGGTGAGCTTAGGCTTGTGTGTGGCTGCTCGGCCATGGAAACCCATTTAATTTCATGAAGCTCCCGGCAAACAGTTCTTGTGCTGACGTTGCTTCCAGAGGCCGTTTGGAACTCAGTAGAGTGTTGCAATCGAAGACAGACACTTTTTACACGCTTCAGCACTCTGCGGTCCTATTCTGTGAGCTTGTGTGGCCTACCACTTTGTGGCTGAGCCATTGTCGCTCCAAGAGAATTCTTGTCGGTTATTGTCACTGCCGTGTATATCCCACCCCAAGCAGATATCACGACGGCCCTCAGAGTCCAGTGAAGTTCCTTATGTAAACTGGAAACCATACAGTGGGGCAAAAAAGTATTTAGTCAGCCACCAATTGTGCAAGTTCTGGGACTGTTGCTGGGCAACATGGACTTTCATCTCCCTCCAAAGATTTTCTATGGGGTTGAGATCTGGAGATTGGCTAGGCCACTCCAGGACCTTGAAACGCTTCTTACGAAGCCACTCCTTCGTTGCCCGGGTGGTGTGTTTGGGATCATTGTCATGCTGAAAGACCCAGCCACGTTTCATCTTCAATGCCCTTGCTGATGGAAGGATGTTTTCACTCAATCTCACGATACATGGCCCCATTCATTCTTTCCTTTACACGGATCAGTCGTCTTGGTCCCTTTGCAGAAAAATATTTGTTTCATCTGACCATATGACATTCTCCCCATCTTCTTCTGGATCATCCAAATGCTCTCTAGCAAACTTCAGACGGGCCTGGACATGTACTGGCTTAAGTAGGGGGACACGTCTGGCGGCGTAGTGTGTTACTGATGGTAGGCGTTTGTTACTTTGGTCCCAGCTCTCTGCAGGTCATTCACTAGGTCCCTCGTGTGGTTCTGGTATTTTTGCTCACCGTACTTGTGATCATTTTGACCCCACGGGGTGAGATCTTGCGTGGAGCCCCAGATCGAGGGAGATTATCAGTGGTCTTGTATGTCTTCCATTTCCTAATAATTGCTCCCACAATTGATTTCTTCAAACCAAGCTGCTTACCTATTGCAGATTCAGTCTTCCCAGCCTGGTGCAGGTCTACAATTTTGTTTCTGGTGTCCTTTGACAGCTCTTTGGTCTTGGCCATAGTGGAGTTTGGAGTGTGACTGTTTGAGTTTGTGGACAGGTGTCTTTTATACTGATAAGTTAAAACAGGTGCCATTAATACAGGTAACGAGTGACAGGACGGAGGAGCCTCTTAAAGAAGAAGTTACAGGTCTGTGAGAGCCAGAAATCTTGCTTGTTTGTAGGTGACCAAATACTTATTTTCCACCATGATTTGCAAATTCATTAAAAATCCTACAATGTGGCTTTCTGGATTATATTTTATTTTTGCTCATTTTGTCTGTCATAGTTGAAGTGTACCTATGATGAAAATTACAGGCCTCATCTTTTTAAGTGGGAGAACTTGTACAATTGGTGGCTGACTAAATACTTTTTTGCCCCACTCTACTTGCACATTCATCTTCTGCACATCTACCATTTCAGTGTTTAATTGCTATAATGTAATTACTTCGCCACCATGGCCTATTTTATTACCTTAACTCCCTTATCTTACGTCATTTGCACTCACTGTAGAACCTTTTGTTCTACTGTATTATTGACTATGTTTTGTTTATCCCATGTGTAACTCTGTGTTGTATGTGTCACACTGCTTTGCTTTATCTTGGCCAGGTAGCAGTTGCAAATTAGAACTTGTTCTCAACTACGGTAGCCTACCTGGTTAAATAAAGGTGAAATAAAAAAACATGTTCTTATTCCATCCCTTTAAATTTGTGGGATTTAGGTAGTCGTTGTGGAATTGTTAGATATTACTGCACTGTCGGAACTAGAAGCACAAGCAGTTCGCTACACTCCAATTAACATCTGCTTGATTTAGACCTTTCCAATTTACAATAACAGCATTTACAGTTGACCAGGGCCGCTCTAGCAGGGCAGAAGTATTGCATCTCTGTAATGGAACTACTGTTCACACTATCTGCCCTGTGAACCGTAACTCCATCGACTACCTCCTCTCTCAGAATGGAACTGGCTTCTACTCCTGCATTGCTTGCTGTTTGTGATTTTAGGCTGGCTTTCTGTACAGCACTTTGAGATATCAGCTGATGTAAGAATTGTATTTTATTTAGTGGAAACGTGTGTCTGGGATGTTTACCTGCACATCACATGTTATTGCCTTATTTGCCTGTAAACTATTTTATTACTTGAGCGCAAAAGATGCATCATATCAGGGCTAAAATGATAAGCTGTTCCATTTTCAGGAAAATAGTCTTAACACATCCTCTAAACCTCCTCTCCTCTGAGACTGGTGTGATAGTACAGTCTAATCATGTCTCTTTTTGTCAACTTTTTTTCCAGCTCATCAAGACACATAACTTGCCGCCCAGCCGAAACTACATCTTTGGGTACCACCCCCACGGGATCTTCTCTTTCGGAGCCTTCTGTAACTTCGGGACTGAGGCCACTGGATTCTCCAAGAAGTTCCCGGGCATCAAGCCTTCTCTTGCCACCCTGGCTGGAAACTTCCGGATGCCAGTCCTTAGAGACTATCTCATGTCTGGGGGTGAGATGGTTTCTGGGAGTTTTGTCCCTCTGAAGAGGCTGCCTCTTCTCTCTTTAAACTGCTGATAACAGCCCTTTAGCTACAGACTGTAATTTGGCAGAACTCTTGAGCTTTGACCTATTACGCAGCCAGGACGAAACAGCCAGCCTCTGTCTACCAACCTGTATTTGCTGAGCTCGCTATTGTAGGGAGCTGCTTCTGTCAAAAGCTAACAGTGCAGGGTATCTTAATTTGGTCATTTAGAGTAGTATTGCAGTGCAATGTCAAATTTACAGCAATAATATGTGTGTCTGTGCTCAACCAGTATGCTTTTTCTCTTAAATAATGTCTACTGAAAACAGACTTTATGGTTTGGTCTTTGGGCCCATGTTTGATTGCTGAGCCTAACCCCATTCTCTCCCATGCGTTAGGTATCTGCCCAGTGAACCGTAACTCCATCGACTACCTCCTCTCTCAGAATGGAACTGGCAACGCAGTGGTCATCGTTGTCGGGGGAGCAGCAGAATCTCTGGACTGTGCTCCAGGCATGAATTCTGTCACCCTGAATAACCGCAAGGGATTTGTGAGGCTGGCCCTCCAGCAAGGGTGAGAGTAGAGCGCAAACACAAATCCTGGCTACACACATATACACTACATGAGCAATAGTATGTAGTCACCTGCTCGTTGAACATCTCATTTCAAAATCATGGCCATTAATATGGAGTGGGTCCCCCCCTTTGTTGCTTTAACAGCCACCACTCTTCTGGGAAGGCTTTCCAATAGATGTTGGAACATTGCTGCATGGACTTTCTTCCATTCAGAGCATGAGTGAGGTTGGGCGATTAGGCCTGGGAAGTCGGTGTTCCAATTCATCCTAAAGGTGTTCGATGGGGTTGAGGTCAGGGCTCTTTGCAGGCCAGTCAAGTTCTTCCATACCGATCTCGACAAACCATTTCTGTATGAACCTCACTTTGGTCACGGGGATATTGTCTTGCTGAAACAGGAATGGGCCTTCCCCAAACTGTTACCACAAAGTTGGAAGCATTGAATCGTTTAGAATGTCATTGTATGCTGTAGCTTTAAGATTTCCCCTCACTGGAACTAACTAGTCCGAACCATAAAAAAAACAACAAAAAAAAACAGCCACTGACCATTATTCCTCTTCCACCAAACTTTACAGTTGGTGCTATGCATTGGGGCAGGTAGCGTTCTCCTGGTATCCGCCGAACCCAGATTCGTCTGTCGGACTGCCAGAATGGTAAAGTGTGGTGATTCACTCCAGAGAACCTGTTTCCACTGCTTCAGAGTCCAATGGTGGTGCTCTTTACACCACTCCAGCCAATGCTGGAAGGTTGATGCTGAAATTGCCAAATCGCCAAATCAACTCATTTGAAGGGGTGTCCGCATACTTATTTGTATAAAGTGTACCTCTGTTACACATCAATTGATCTGACTACATGGTGTTTGTTTTTATGGAAGACATCTCATCGGGCAGCACAGACATGGGTGTCATTATGACCAATTGGATTGAATCGAGAGAATTGGCTCAACAATAGGTTTATTCGGCACCAGGGTTGGGTTAAGTCTAAAAATTATATTATAAATTCTATTTAATTAAAATTCCAGGTCAATCTTTGAATTCAGACATTAATTTCCTCTCAATTTCAATGTTAGAATTTGAATCCTTGGAATTGACCTAATGCAATATTATCCCTGAAAATTCCAATTTCCTCAGGCTTTCAGGCTGATCATGTCATTGTTCAGACAACCTAGCTATATTGAAATTATTTAAATTGCAGTCAATTTGTGATACTAAGTTTATTAACTGCAAAATGTACAAATATTGAATTCTAATTGAATTCAAAGTCAAAACGGTCTAATTTCAACATTGTTGAAATTATATTGAATTCAATGTAAATTCTTCACTTCATGGGTGAATTTAATTGGAATTTTAAATTGGAATTGACCACAACCCTGATTGGCACACACTTACTCGTGTGGTAATTGGTCCTCAATTGCTCAGAGCTCCTCCTGGCATAGAGTACACACACCCGGGTCAAGGCCAAAGGATAGACTCCATCAGATTGACTCCTGAGAACACTGTTTCAGCACACTGAGTGAGCTGGCATAGACCAGATCAGACTAACTGGGAATCCCACTCTACTCCAGGGCCATTAGGCTGCCATTTTGACTTGCTCAACTTATCCAAACAAGCCTACTTCAGTGATAAATATTGTCTGATGGTGGATTGTAGATATGCTGGTTCAGTGTCTTAAAGGTTGTATAAAATGTTATGTAGAGTAGACCCTCATTCATGACAACCTTCGATAACATGCATGATTGCTAATTTCCCCTGGCATGTACAGTACGTATCTGGGTCACTGGCTCATATTTTTAGGACCTCCTAAGACAAGTGGCATGTAGGCCTATGTTACCCTGGCTAAATGCTTCCCAAAGGTTCCTTTTCTAAATTCCTCATAATGTGTTTTCATGACAGATGATGAAATAATTAGAGCAGGGAAGCTTCAAAACAAGTCAGCTTATCATTCAGAGATCAGATGATATCCATTATGCCCTATGAGTAACTTCTGAAGACTAATGTAAACCCTTGCTCTCTGTCAGGTCTGACCTGGTGCCGGTCTACTCCTTTGGGGAGAACAATGTGTACAAGCAGGTGATCTTTGAGGAGGGAACCTGGTGTCGGCTAGCTCAGAAGCGGCTGCAGAAGATTCTGGGGTTTGCTCCCTGTCTGTTCCATGGCTGTGGCCTCTTCTCTGACTCCTGGGGAATGGTGCCTTACAATAAACCCATCACCACCATCGGTGAGAACCCTCTCCAAGACCCCACTGAAAGTATCTCACAGGCATTTAGTTTCTGGTAGTGATCCAGTCCATGTATTTGATGCTATTCTCTCTGTTCCTGCCATTATTATGAGCCATCCTCCCTTTAGCCATCTATCTTATTGATCTTATCTATCAAAATATATGCTCAACTCAAATTGTTCTGTCAGCCAGGATCTGTAGATTATTGTCCATCTGTAAAAATCTTCAGTAATTACAATGCTAGGTCGGGGTTATGGTTACTACCAAGCAGTTCAAGGTCAACTCTTGCTCCTCTGTGTTAACAGAACCATCCACACAGTCAACATTTTCTCTCCCCTGCATCAAGGCCATGTTCATGTTAAATGTTGCAGTTTGTCAAACCAAAAAGTTAAATGTCAGTTGATTTTTGCGGATATTGATTTTTACCCCCTTCTCTTAGTGGGTGAACCGATCACAGTACCAAAGGTTGAGGAGCCTACTCGGGATATGGTGGAACTGTACCATGCCATGTACATCAAGTCCCTCAGGAGCCTCTTTGACAAGTATAAGACCCGCTTCGGATTGAAAGAGAGTGACATCCTGCACATCCAATGAGAAAAGAGTGAGCGGGACCCCCTCGGAACCTCAGAACTGTGGCAGCTGTTTGTTCAGCCTCGACACCCCATTCACGTGCATGGATCTGATTGATTGTCTCTGGAATTCAATCGATATACATAAAGTTGTGGGTGTGTAATAAACCCACCCGCGCTCTCATCCTCGTCCAGTATACAAGGCTCACGTCCCTACTCCACTCAGGGTGAAAATGGCAGGTTTTAATGTTTTAGGTTGCTTTACTATTCCGCCTGACCTAGTCCTTGCCAATAGCAAAGTTGACTATCTTAAATGTCTCCGAATGGAGTCTCTTCAGCGTATGCCACATTTCTAGATATGTTCCATGACAGAAGAGATGAGGGAGTATAGTTTGATAAGATACGATCACTTGCTTTCATGTGCAGTGGAACTCCCACTAGGTGGCACTAGAAGGCTATATATACATATACACACACACACACACACACAAGCACCATGTTTGTTTCCCTCATGTATCCATGTAGTTGTCCCATATATTAGGCCCTAAAAAAAGTTCAATATCAGATGTTTTGAGGCCTTTATTTATTTTTTGCTAAATGCACAAACAATGCAATTGTAATGGTATGGCCTCACTCAGAAGTTAATATAGTGTGGTAATTGAGCCAAAGAACTGATGGGTGTCCCCTCCCAGCACACGCATACTTAATTGAAACTGGAAGGAAGTAATTCTAATGGATTTAGATTGTGTACATGTGTTTATAGGATGCTACTAACTATTGTATTATGTAAATAAGAAAAAACCTGTCCTCCCTTGTCCAATGGAACAATTTTTTTTTCTTCCATAAATTTATATATTGATGCACTTTTTGTAATTTGTTACAACCCTCTGAGGTATTGCACTAAAATGTGCCTTAGGAATTTTTCAATGTCACATTTTTATTGACTGGGCTGCAGAGTGTTTAGTGCCTTGATGCCCTATGTACTGTAGTTGTTGATGATTTTGATGTAAAAACAATTCTTCCTCCACACAGAGGGCAGATCAGTGATGAATGTCATGAAAATACACTTATTGTGGGGTTCTACTCAATTGAGTAAAATGGTAAATGTACAGTATAAGGGTTTTTCTATCACACATTTGGATTAGAGTTAAAAGTCAAACTCCCATGGTAATTTCCAAGAAGTGTTAGCGAAATTACTGAGACTTGATATGCCATCATCCTGCCAATTATCTTAGGTGCAGAACTGTTTGTATATTATGCAAGATGAAAAGACTACAATTAATTTGCAATGTGGTGAAATGTTGAGGTTGGTGATGAGTGCTAAATAGAAGTGTCATTTGAAATGCAAATTCTTCTAGCTTCAACATTAACTTCTTGTAAAGGGCAATAAACATCTCTCTCTTAACTCATGTGCAATAAACAGCAGCCAAGGCATTGAAGTTGTGAATGAATAGCTTGAGCAAAATCTGTCTACTTAAATGAAACTTTTTGTTTTTAGAATAAAACTTAACATGCCTTCGTAAACATGTGTTCTTCCTGTCATCACATCATAGACACAACATTGCATCTTTTCAGTGTTTTGTATTTTATTAGGATCCCCTGAAGCAGCAGCTACTCTTCCTGGGGTCCACACAAAACATAAAACATGACATAATACAGAACATCATTAGTGCTGTTCTTGTCTAAAGACATAAGGACAATTGAAACAAAGAGGTCCTAAGGACTGTTGCATGAATACATTAGTACAAACACACTGAACAGAAATATAAATATGTTGTAGTGGTGCCTGGAGAAGTGGGGCCTGTGTGAAGGAAAGGTGCCCTGTGTGAAAAATCCTTTTTTAGATGTCATTCTCAAAACCACAAAAAAAAAAACTTCTAAGTTCACAACAATCCTTAAACCACATCAGAAGACCATGTTTGAGATCTGGGAAAAACTGAAAAAATATATTTTTGGAGGGTGTAGTTGCATTTTAATTCAATTGAGCAATACAAATGCCCTCCCCATTAATATAAATCAGTATTATACCTTTGTCAGTTAGGCCTAAATTGCAGTCAACATTTAATTGGGAAGGTTTTTTGGGAAAGTCATTAAATATTTATGAAAACAGTGTATGATTACTAAATTCCGCATCGCAAATAGCCTACTAACCAACACTTCGGACCAAACATTTTCAATATCTGTTTTGCATACCCATTGTTGCCTTAGTTATCATTTACTGGTAGATATGTTAATGGTCTCCTACTTAAAAACTCTACACCCCCAAGGGCTTAATGAGGAGGACCTTGTATGTTTCTTGTAGTGCTGTCTATTCACACTAGGAGTCCCTCCCCATCCCCAAACTGTTGTATATTCCCAATTCTATGTGACATATGGATGGTCAATTTTTGAAACTATTCTATATATTCCTTGTTAATATGCATTGACTCCCTATTTTCTAGTCTCTAATTAACTATCTGCTTGCACAGCTTGCGCCTGTTACACACAGAAGGTGTTTTAAGCACAGTACATGTCAAAGGTTTGGACACACCTACTCATTCCAGAGTTGTTCTTTATTTTTACTATTTTCTACATTGTAGAAGAATAGTGAAGACATTGAAACGATTAAATAACACATATGGAATCATGTATTAACCAAAAGAGTGTTGGAGAGTGATGGAGTGCTGCATCAGATGACCTGGCCTCCACAATCACCCAACCTCAACCCTATTGAGATGATTTGGGATGAGTTGGACAGCAGAGTGAAGGAAAAGCAGCAAACAAGTGCTCAGCATATGTGGGAACTCCTTCAAAACTGTTGGAAAAGCATTCCAGGTGAAACTGGTTGAGAGAATGCCAAGAGTGTGCAAAGCTGTTATCAAGGCAAAGGGTGGATACTTGGAAGAATCTAAAATCAAAAATATATTTTGATTTGTTGAACACTTTTTTGGTTACTACATGATTCCATATGTGTTATTTCATTGTTTGGATGTCTTTACTACATTTCTACATTGTAGAGAAAAACTTTGGAATGAGTAGGTGTGTCCAAACTTTTGACTGGTACTGTATGTGTTCTTAATATGTTTGTACAGCGCTGATGAAGGCATAAGTCCGAAACATACCATATGTCCTGTTTCTTTTTATTAGCACCTTGCAAATTCACTTTTTGTATTATTTTGAGCATGGATTTAATTAATTATATTATTTTTGCATCTCAGCCACCCTGGGTTATTCCTCTTCATGGTTTTGAGTGTGACTACTTTTTAAAATCTACAGATATAAGCTGAAACATCTTTCCTACCTACCAGCTATCGATGCCATTATTTTGTGAGCTGCTCCATGAGACAACCAGTTGAGAGCTGCATGCTCTTGCTGCCTGCAGATGATTTTCCACTGAAACTAGGCTATGTGTGCTGCACGCATGTTTATATACACTATATATACACAAAAGTGTGTGGACACCCATTCAAATTAGTGCACTCTCTGACCTATATGAGTGCTCTGATATTAGGGTTGCTGTCCTTTCAGTATCACAAGCCTGTCACATACTGAAGGCCCAATAGACTCGACACTGCACAAACATGTCTATAATAAATATAGACTGTTACAATTTCCCCGGTCTCCCCTTAGTAATAATGAGCGTGCAAATTTCCAACACAGTTCCCCACTCTTCCCTACCAACGAGTCAAGGAAACAATGACAAAGTTTGAGGATATTTCTCAATTAAAATAGTAATGTTACAAGTAAAATAGGAATCCCAGGTTTCAATAGGCAATAACATAGGCTATTGATGTTTCAAGAAAGCAGTGTATATATTTGGCCTATTGAAGTGGTTTTATGCGCTGACTTAATGGAAGTGGATAATTCTGAGTTTTTTTACTCTGCTGGTCTCTGGAAGAAATTTCGAGTCCTCACTGTCCAAGACCTAGTCAAGACCAAGTAAAAATGTATCCATCACCGAGACAAGACTGAGACACTCAATATGTGGTGTGTCTGCCGAATCCCTTCGGTAGCACGGGAGGGAGCCAGAGATAATTATTATCTTCCCTGTTCCCTAGCGAGGGTGTTTTAAAAAATGTTTGTAGTTCTCCCTCAGATCGCCTAAAATGAAGGTCGTTAAAACCTACGGTGAGTGATGAGGGTGTCAATACTGGATTAGTTGGCCAGAACCGTGGGCAGGAGGGAGTTGATGTTATGGACACGGGCTCCTGGGTGACAGTGGACCTTGGTCGATCAACAGATCGTAGGCAGGACAAAACTCACCATCGAGCTGCCAACAATGATGGTGCTCGTGATGGAATCCGATGGGGAAGCAACTTGCTGAACTTCAGTTGCTGTGGGGGAGGGTGCCACTGGGCGGCCGCCTGCTGGGACAAAACTGCACATTTTAGAGTGGTCTTTTATTGTCCCCAGCACAAGGTGCACCTGTGTAATAATCGTGCCGTTTAATCAGCTTTTTGATATGCCATACCTGTCAAGTGGATGGATTATCTTAGCAAAAGAAAAATGCTCACAAACAGGGATGTAAATAACATTGGGCACAAAATTGGATAGAAATGAGCTTTTTGTATATATAGAACATTTCTGGGATCTTTTATTTCAACTCATTAAACATGGGACCTACACTTTACATGTTGTGTTTACATTTGATGTATGGACACATAGGCCAAGTATGTATTGATTTGGCTTGATTGATGTGGAAATATGTACAAGTTTGTTGTAAATATGTTTGGCCTTGACCCATGTAATATGATTGTGTTCTTAACTTCAGTTGACAAAGTTGATAAAATAAATATTCTATCACCATTCAGTTAATTAGCCAATTAGGCAATCAAATGCTTAGGACAAACAAAAAACAGTCCTCACCAATTACTCTCCACTACTGTACTTGAGTGAATTGTCACCAGCAGGTCACGCGATAGATACATACATGCAGAAACATTCACTTCCTCATATTTAGAGGAAGTCTCTTTCCACAAGATAGCACAGCCACAAAGTCAAAATTGTCCACGTTGTAAAAATGTATGAAAACAAAATAGCCTTTTGGTCCTAATTTAAGGTTAGGCACACGGTTAGCAGTGTGGATACGGTTAGAGTTAAGGTTCGGTTTTAAATCACATTTTAAGAGTATACATACAGATTTTGTCAAATGAACGTAACATTTTTATTTTGGGGGAATTTGAGCTAACCCTAACCCTTTTCCTAACTTTAACCTAAATAGCCTAACCTGCTACATTAATACTCTTAACCTGCTGTGAAAGGTCAAATCTGGCGTTTGTCGTAAAGATGCAAATAGGCTATATCGTAAAAATGCAATAAAACAAAAGGTTACTTTTTGGTATTGATTTAAGTTTAGGCTGTGTGGTTAGGTTAAAAATAAAAATCTAAGAAGATAAATCGGACTCCCGAGTGGTGCAGCAGCCTAAGGCACTGCATCTCAGTGCAAGAGGCGTCACTAGTCCCTGTTTCGAATCCAGGCTGTATCACATCCTGCCGTGATTGGGAGTCCCATTGGGCGGCGCATAATTTGCCCAGCGTCGTCAGGATTTGGCCGGGGTAGGCCGTCATTATAAATAAGAATTTGTTCTTAACTGACTTGCACAGTTAAATAAAGGTTACATTTAAAAAATATATATACATTGTATGAATAGGCGGGGTTTATGACTTTGTGCTAACTAGTGACGATACCTGAGCGGAGTCCCCATATTAGTTTTTTCTGTAGCAACGGAAGTTCGGTTGAAAACCGGAAACATCCGTGTTGTCTCGACCCCGCGTAGAGTGCTCTTTGACAGACGGATGACAGCTTCCTGAGCAAGTCCTACTTTGTTTATGTCACGTAGCTAGCTAGCTAACTGACGGCTACAAAAGTGCTTTGTTTTCTTATTAAGCGGATTACTGCACTGATACATACATTTCTGGCATAGAAGGTGAATCTAGATTTACATGATCCGGGGTTGTTTGGTACGAACGCCTCTGGTGCCGTTAGGAGAATGAACTCCATCACCGGTCGGGATCACCCTGTACCCGCCTCCTCTGTCAACTCTGGAGCCTCATCTTCTCGAGGCTTGCACGTAGAACTCACATCTCAGCAGGTAAGGACATGGACCCTCAGCTCGGTGGAATGTTTTTATGACTGACTCTCATGCTGTAATAATGCTGTGTGTCACATGTCAAAACTGCAAGATGAATACAGCAGGCCTATTACAGCTCTCTTGGGTAGCGAGACAGTTATACGTTGTCTATAATAGCTAGTTAGATACATGTGCAAATGTTAGATATCTTTGTTAGATATTTAGCTTGCAAGTAACAGAGACGAATATGCTAGCTAGCCAGCTTAGTTAGCCCTAGCCTTGTCGCAAACACTGCTGGAAGCCTGGGGAAGTTCACTGGCAGAAATCAGCTAAAGAGGGGTTGGAAGTCGGTGCAAATCAGTGATGCCTCGCAACACGTCAAACCAATCAAATGCTTTATTATGGCGGGGCTTTTCTTTCAAAAACAATCATTTCTAAGTGACCCCAAACACGTGTGTGTGTGTGTAAAGGTTGAATGTGTACTCAGTGCAAATCATTTCTAAATTGCATATAGTCTTTAAGGTGCATGTTTTCAAATCTGGAATTATTGAAGTTGCCCTTACTGGCTGCTGAGATATACATTAATTCCTCCTTATTATCATATTTTTAAACAACGTCCTACAATGCTACTTTGGGAAGAAACCGTCTTTATGAATGACTTGACTGGTGTCACAGCACAGGTCTGCCTGAACACTGAGTAGTATTGTTGGGAGGTAGCTAGCTGTGCTGGGAAACACCCAGTGTCAAGGACTCATTAACTCAGAATATGAGGAGAATATGGCTTGTGAATCTCTTCTCATTGCAGGCTTGTTAAAGTTTCACAAGATTCATAAGTGACTGTGGAAAGTAGGCCTTGTTAGGGAATCACTGTTAACCAGCCCTCTCACCTAATGTGCACAGGCCGACACCGGACAGCCATGGACGTTGAAAAGTAATTTGACTTCTGTTTCATAAGTTTGGACAGCACAGTATAGATCAGTACAGTATAATGTACTCTATTGTTCTGTACTGAACTATACTCTACTATATTGTACTGTATGTACTCTGCTGTACTGTGATTTGGTCTATGATTGGTACAGATGTGGTCCGGACCAACCAAATTTGGTCTTGTTTGTGGGTAAAGCTCATTAGAATAATAGCCAGCATTATTTTGGTTATGACTTTTCAAGCTTGGATAGTAGATTTCGGTGGAAAAGGACAAAGAAGCAATGATATACCTGGTTGTATTGATAGCATGCAATTTGGTGGAGGCCTATATGATCAACTACTCACCTTTACTAGATTAGATTCAATCCGATGTTCAGAGATGGAAAACGTTCCTTATTTCTATGTTAGGAGGGTCAACATAATCAAAATGAATATATTACCATGGTTGATGTATTTATTCCAAGTTTTACCACTTTCAATTCCATTCAATTTCTTTAAGAATAAATGACCTACTCCAACTTTATTTGGAATGGAAAGCCTTTAAGAGTCAAATTGAATGTTTTACACTTACCTTATGAAGCTGGACAATAACAACACTGTTAAGTCCTGGTTCCAAAGTGGCATCATTCATTTTTAGCAAATGTATTATAATGGCACTTTACTGTCATTCAATTAATTACAAGAAAAATGTGGGTTATCCAAAACCAATTTCTTTTAAATTCTTATAACTCAGAAATCTTATTCAATCGCTTCAATAGAATCTGGATGAATCTAAAGCTTCTAGCTTTGATTGAATTTCTACCTAATAGCACAGAACTTTTATAAAGGAAAAATGGTAAACAGATCTCTAAGAAAATGTATGAGACTATTGGTCACAGATATGTAAAAATGTTAATAATTTCTCCTACAACCTTAGATGTAAATGATTGCAATTCAAGATAATCAGTTGTATTTACTACACTCCTGCCAGAATGCATGTTATATGCACCCAGAAATGTTGGAGAAAAGGAACCCTATTACATATGCTGTTGGGAAATGTAAATATTGATGACCAATATCAGAGTTTTTTTTTTTTTAACCTGGGTATAATTGCTGCAATTTTTTTTATAGCTATCAATTGGAAAGCATCATACTCACCATCAATAACGAACTGGAGTTCTGAACTATATAGTTACATTTCTTTAGATTGTGTTGTATGAAATTTAAGCAACAAAAAAAAAGGACATGTTTGATCAAATCTGGAAACTTCACATTGACCAACTTGAGGAGTGTGACTTTTCCCAACAGACATAATTACAGTCGGGCAAAAAAGTATTCAGTCAGCCACCAATGGTGCAAGTTCTCCCACTTAAAAATATGAGAGGCCTGTAATTTTCATCATAGGTACACTTCAACTATGACAGACAAAATTAGAAAAAAAATCCAGAAAATAACATTGTAGGATTTTTTATGAATTCATTTGCAAATTATGGTGGAAAATAAGTATTTGGTCAATAACAAAAGTTTATCTCAATACTTTGTTATATACCCTTTGTTGGCAATGACAGAGGTCAAATGTTTTCTGTAAGTCTTCACAAGGTTTTCACACACTGTTGCTGGCATTTTGGCCCATTCCTCCATGCAGATCTCCTCTAGAGCAGTGATGTTTTGTGGCTGTTGCTGGGCAACACAGACTTTCAACTCCCTCCAAAGATTTTCTATGGGGTTGAGATCTGGAGTCTGGCTAGGCCACTCCAGGACCTTGAAACGCTTCTTACGAAGCCACTCCTTCGTTGCCCGGACGGTGTGTTTGGGATCATTGTCATGCTGAAAGACCCAGCCACGTTACATCTTCAATGCCCTTGCTGATGGAAGGAGGTTTTCACTCAATCTCACGATACATGGCCCCATGGCCCCACGGATCAGTCATCCTGGTCCCTTTGCAGAAAACCAGCCCCAGATCGAGGGGCCCAGATCGAGGGAGATTATCAGTGGTCTTGTATGTCTTCCATTTCCTAATAATTGCTCCCACAGTTGATTTCTTCAAACCAAGCTGCTTACCTATTGTAGATTCAGTCTTCCCAGCCTGGTGCAGGTCTACAATTTTGTTTCTGGTGTCCTTTGACAACTCTTTGGTCTTGGCCATAGTGGAGTTTGGAGTGTGACTGTTTGAGGTTGTGGACAGGTGTCTTTTATACTGATAACAAGTTCAAACAGGTGCCATTAATACAGGTAACGAGTGTAGGACAGAGGAGCCTCTTAAAGAAGGAGTTACAGGTCTGTGAGAGCCAGAAATCTTGCTTGATATACTTAAATACTTATTTTCCACCATCATTTGCAAATCAATTCATAAAAAATCCTACAATGTGATTTTCTGGATTTTTGTTTTCTAATGTTGTCTGTCATTGAAGTGTACCTATGATGAAAATTACAGGCCTCATCTTTTTAAGTGGGAGAACTTGCACAATTGGTGGCTGACTAAATACTTTTTTGCCCCACTGTATGTTTGAATTTTACATGTAAATGTGTATGTGTATTGAAAGGGGAGGCTGCTGTGTGTTCATGTACAGGTGTGTGCATGTTGTAGTGTGTAATGGGTGTGGTGCATGTGTTTATAGAAAAATATACAATACCAGTTAAAAGTTTGGACACACATACTCATTCAAGGGTTTTTCTTTATTTGTTCTACATTGTAGAATAATAGTGAAGAGATCAAAACTATGAAATAACACATGGAATCATATTGTAACCAAAAAAGTGTTAAATAAATCAAAATATATTTTATATTTGAGGTTCTTCAAAGTTGCTGCCTTGATGACAGCTTTGCACACTCTTGGCATTCTCTCAACCAGCTTCATGAGGTAGTCACCTGGAATGCATTTAAATTAACAGGTGTGCCTTGTTAAAAGTTCATTTGTAGAATTTCTTTCTTTAATGTGTTTGAGAAATCAGTTGTGTTGTGACAAGGTATGTATGGGTGGTTTACAGAAGATAGCCCTATTTGGTAAAAGACCATGTCCATATTATGGCAAGAACAGTTAAAATAAGCAAAGAGAAACGACAGTCCATCATTACTTTAAGACATGAAGGCCAGTCAAATCAGAACATTTCAAGAACTTTGTAGTGCAGTCGCAAAAACCATCAAGCACTGTAATGAAACTGGCTCTCCTGAGGACCGCCACAGGAAAGGAAGACCCTGAGTTACCTCTGCTGCAGAGGATAAGTTCATTAGAGTTACCAGCCTCAGAAATTGCAGCCCAAATAAATGCTTCGGAGTTCAAGTAACAGACACATCTCAACATCAACGGTTCAGAGGAGACCGCATGAATCAGGCCTTCATGGTTGAATTGCTGCAACAAAACTACCACTAAAGGACAACAATAAAAGGAAGAGACTTGCTTGGGCCAAGAAACACGAGCAATGGAAATAAGGCCTTTGGTCTGATGAGTCCAAATTTGAGATTTTTGGTTTCAACCGCCGCGTCCTTGTGAAAAGCAGAGTAGGTGAACGAATGATCTCCGCATCTGTGAGTCCAACAGTGAAGCATGGATGAGGAGGTGTGATGGTGTGGGGGTGCTTTGCTGGTGACACTGTCTGTGATTTATTTAGAATTCAAGGCACACTTAACCAGCATGGCTACCACCACATTCTGCAGCGATATGCCATCCCATCTGGTTTGCGCTTAGTCAAATAAAATGTGATTTGTCACATGCGCTGAAAACAACAGGTGTACAGTAGACCTTACAGAGAAATGCTTACTTACAAGCCCTTAACCAACAATGCGTGATAAGTAAAAATAGATGAGTAACAAAATGAAATAAAAATAATGAATAATTAAAATGCAGCTGTAAAATAACAGTGGTACAAGGGGTACTGGTACAGAGCTGGTGGGACTTTCATTTGTTTTTTAACAGGACAATTTAAAAATTTTATTTTATTTTACCTTTTATTTAACTAGGCAAGTCAGTTATGAACAAATTCTTATTTTCAATGAAGGCCTAGGAACAGTGTGTTCCTTGTTCAGGGGCAGAACTACAGATTTTTTTTTACCTTGTCAGCTCGGAGATTTGATCTTGTTCCGGTTACTAGTCCAACGCTCTAACCACTAGGCTACCTGCCACCCCCAATGACCCAAAACACACCTCCAGGCTGTGTAAGGGCTATTTGACCAAGAAGGAGAGTGATGGTGTGCTGCTTCAGATGACCTGGCCTCTACAATTACCTGACCTCAACCCAATTCTGATGGTTTGGGATGAGTTGGACCGGAGAAAAGTCAGCTGACCTTTTCTATGGGGGGTTGCTGAACAAGTTGGGTTTTTGTTTCTGAGCAACCTTATTCTTATAGGGAATCCCATGACTTAGATTTATCCCTAATGCCTGTGGTGGTGGAAGCTCAGTGTGGGCTGCTGGAGTTTGAAGAATGTAGATCAGGTGAGGGCCTTGGCCTGCCGTTGACAGATAGTCCTACTGCTGCTCTGACACTGCTGCCCCTGAGGGGTGAACTCATTCAATGGCCCCTCGTTACACGGGTCTCATATCCCATTGCCATTCTCTTGAGTTACACCCCCCCCCCCCCTCAATTATGAGGCTTTTTCTTTGGAGCCATAATTTTTTTTATAGATGCAGTCCTCTGTAAAATAAAGTCTTCTTCAGTTATTCAGTTAGTCTACTATTTTTTTGGTTGGCTGTAACTGATCCTTTCTCTTCAAGCAGGTTCCTTTTTATTTTAGGCTACTTCTCAAATTTTTTTGAAAGGTGGGCTTCTGACTGATGTCCAACCATGGTTATGTTCTGTCAGGGGTGTGGAACACATTTTATTGAGCTGCGGAATCATGGGTTTTCTACTCTGAGACATACTGTACAAATGCTTTTTGTGTGTTCATGCTGGCTTGGACTTTAGTTGATGAAACTGTGGCGCTCCTGTATGCAGAGCTTTTGTGAGAGAAACACAGTGAAGTCAACACATGAATGAACTCTTTCAAATGAAACGCTTGTCTGTAAATTTTATTCTTTTTGGACAAATGTTGATAGTAGATGACATGTGACTAACCAGATACTAGGGTCTGGACGATAACAGTATCGCAATACTCGTTAGTGTCGTGGCAAGGAAACAAAGCACGAAGCGGCTTTAACTTCTTCAGGAAAACTACCCTAATGTCAACAGTTTTCTTTCTCAAGCTATAGCACACAATATGTTACAAATTCAGCATGTTTTTAAAGGACCAAAGAGTTTTTGTCTGCGAAAAAAATATTGCGATACTGGTATAATCCCAGCCCTACTACATACCCCAAGTTCTCTCCAACCGAGCTACTATATTCTAAAAGGGCAGTTTTTATTTTTAACATGAGGATGTACTTGAGCCTAATGACTTTGCTATTTGAAATTGTGACTTCTGGTTGACTGCATTGTTTACTCCTGTGTGAATTAGACTAGCTCATTGGGTAACAGTCTTGTAAGTCGATCTGCATCGATTTGGATTGTGTAACGGGATGAAACTCTTGAAATCGATAATACAATTGTAAAAGGCATTGAAGCTGACCCAGAGAAGTACAAGCTGCATCGTACGTAATTTAGACTTAGGCTACCTCAGGTTGTGGGCAGTTCATTTGGCTAAATGCTGTCTCCTGTCCCTGCTCCTGCTTCTATTTCTTGTCTCTTTTTCCTGACTATCTCACCATCTGCCTTTCTCTCCCTAACAGAGGCGGTTACGTCATCTCAGAAGCATCGCAGCCCGCAACATCGTCAACAAGAATGGCTCTCCACTGTTGGACACATATTTTACCCTTCATCTCTGCTTAGAGGACTGGATATCCAGAGGTCAGTACAGTACACCCTCTTTCAGCTGTCTCTGTATCACAGTGTTCCCGGCCACTGCACTAATACCCCTTTCACACTACTGAGCCCAGTCACTCCACACTACAAACATGTCTTTAGGCCTGAATCCTAACTTGAGATCTGTGCACATAACTTGACAACAATGCAGGATTTACGCAAAAGTCATGGAAAGATGCAGACATCTTAATTACGATTCAGCCCTTAGTGCCAGAGCCTACTTAGGACTAAATGTTCAGCACTACTGTGCACTGCATTAGGCTACTCTCACAAGTGGAAGAAATATCAGAGTCCCATTACAAAGTGTAGTTAAATGCACAAGGGCTTGGTTTGTTAGGGGACGCTGATGCTCCAGTAAATGAGGCCTTTCACTTTTGGTTTAAGGGCAAATCATTTCATTTTAATATACAAAAATGTCCCAGATCGAGCCAAGACTTCAGTGCCTTGGCTTGCTGTTGTCAGGTAATCCTGACCGGTGTTGTATCTTCACAAGTGTTGTTTAAGCTTTTGTGTGTGTGTTTATTCAATCAAATCAAATTTATTTATATAGCCCTTCGTACATCAGCTGATATCTCAAAGTGCAGTACAGAAACCCAGCCTAAAACCCCAATCAGCAAGCAATGAAGGTGTTGAAGCATGTTGGATAGGAAAAACTCCCTAGAAAGGCAAAAACCTAGAAAGTCCTCTTCTGGCTGTGCCGGGTGGAGATTATAACAGAACATGGCCAAGATGTTCAAATGTTCATAAATGACCAGCATGGTCAAATAATAGGTCTGGGACAAGTAGCACGTCCGGTGAACAGGTTAGGATTCCATAGCCGCAGGCAGAACAGTTGAAACTGGAGCAGCAGCACGGCCAGGTGGACTGGGGACAGCAAGGAGTCATCATGCCAGGTAGTCCTGAGGCATGGTCCTAGGGCTCAGGTCCTCCGAGAGAGAGAAAGAAAAAGAGAATTAGAGAGAGCATACTTAAATTCACACAGGACACCGGATAAGACAGGAGAAGTACTCCAGATATAACAAACTGACCCTAGCCCCCCCGACACATAAACTACTTCAGCATACATATTGGAGGCTGAGACAGGAGGGGTCAGGAGACACTGTGGCCCCATCCGATGATACCCCCGGACAGGGCCAAACAGGAAGGATATGACCCCACGCACTTTGCCAAAGCACAGCCCCCACACCACTAGAGGGATATCTTCAACCACCAACTTACCATCCTGAGACAAGGCCGAGTATAGCCCACAAAGATCTCCGCCACGGCACAACCCGGGGGGGTGCCAACCCAGACAGGAAGATCACATCAGTGACCCCTCCTAGGGACGGCATGAAAGAGCACCAGTAAGCCAGTGACTCAGCCCCTGTAATAGGTTTAGAGGCAGAGAATCCCACTGGAAAGAGGGGAACCGGCCAGGCAGAGATATCTTTCCGACAGATAAGATCTAAACCAGGCCAGAACTTGTCCGTGTAGGCCAATTTTGGTTTCCAATCTCTCCAAAAGAATGTGGTGATCGATGGTATCAAAAGCAGCACTAAGGTCTAGGAGCATGAGGACAGATGCAGAGCCTCGGTCTGATGCCATTAAAAGGTCATTTACCACCTTCACAAGTGCAGTCTCAGTGCTATGATGGGGTCTAAAACCAGATTGAAGCATTTCGTAAACATTGTTTGTCTTCAGGAAGGCAGTGAGTTGCTGCGCAACAGCCTTTTCAATTTTCTTTGAGAGGAATGGAAGATTCGATATAGGCCGATTTTAGTTTTTTATATTTTCTGGGTCAAGGTTTGGCTTTTTCAAGAGAGGCTTTATTACTGCCACTTTTAGTGAGTTTGGTACACATCCGGTGGATTGAGAGCCATTTATTATGTTCAACATAGGAGGGCCAAGCACAGGAAGCAGATCTTTCAGTAGTTTAGTTGGAATAGGGTCCAGTATGCAGCTTGAAGGTTTAGAGGCCATGATTATTTTCATCATTGTGTCAAGATCTATAGTACTAAAAGTGTCTCTCTTGTTCCTAGGTCCTGGCAGAGTTGTGCAGACTCAGGACAACTGAGCTTTGAAGGAATACTCAGATTTAAAGAGGAGTCTGTAATTTGCTTTCTAATAATCATGATATTTTCCTCAAAGAAGTTCATGAATTTATTACTCCTGAAGTGAAAGCCATCCTCACTTGGGGGATGCTGCTTTTTAGTTAGCTTTGCGACAGCATCAAAAATAAATTTTGGATTGTTCTTATTTTCATCAATTAAGTTCGTAAAATAGGATGACCGAGCAGCAGTAAGGGCTCTTCGATACTGCACGGTACTGTCTTTCCAAGCTAGTCGGAAGACTTCCAGTTTGGTGTGGCGCCATTTCCGTTCCAATTTTCTGGAAGCTTGCTTCAGAGCTCGGGTATTTTCTATATACCAGGGAGCTAGTTTCTTATGAGAAATGTTTTTAGGGGTGCAACTGCATTTAGGGTATTGCGCAAGGTTAAATTGAGTTTCTCAGTTAGGTGGTTAACTGATTTTTGCCCTTTGACGTCCTTGGGTAGGCAGAGGGAATCTGGAAGGGCATCAAGGAATCTTTGTGTTGTCTGTGAATTTATAGCACGACCTTTGATGCTTCTTGGTTGGGGTCTGAGCAGATTATTTGTTGCAATTGCAAACGTAATAAAATGGTGGTCCGATAGTAGTCCAGGATTATGAGGAAAAACATTAAGATCCACAACATTTATTCCATGAGACAAAACTAGGTCCAGAGTATGACTGTGACAGTGAGTAGGTCCAGAGACATGTTGGACAAAACCCACTGAGTCGATGATGGCTCCGAAAGCCTTTTGGAGTGGGTCTGTGGACTTTTCCATGTGAATATTAAAGTCACCAAAAATTTGAATATTATCTGCTATGACTACAAGGTCCGATAGGAATTCAGGAAACTCAATGAGGAACGCTGTATATGGCCCAGGAGGCCTGTAAACAGTAGCTATAAAAAGTGATTGAGTAGGCTGCATAGATTTCATGACTAGAAGCTCAAAAGACGAAAACGTCTTTTTTTTTTTTTTTTTTGGAAATTGAAATTTGCTATCGTAAATGTTAGCAACACCTCCACCTTTGCGGGACGCACGGGGGGATATTGTCACTAGTGTAACCAGGAGGTGAGGCCTCATTTAACACAGTAAATTCATCAGACTTAAGCCATGTTTCAGTCAGGCCAATCACATCAAGATTATGATCAGTGATTAGTTCATTGACAATAATTGCCTTTGAAGTAAGGGATCTAACATTAAGTAGCCCTATTTTGAGATGTGAGGTATCATGATCTCTTTCGATAATGACAGGAATGGAGGAGGTCTTTATCCTCGTGAGATTGCTAAGGCTCAATGTCTGTTTGAGAAAGCTTTACAATGAATTTAACCTGTTTTTTTGCCTTCCCTTGCAGACTTTTACAAGAGTGAAGTCATCCGAGATTCATTGGTGAGTGTCATTCTTTTCAAAAGAACAAACATGTGTTGGACAGATTCTACATTAATTTGCCAAAGAAGGCTGCCTGGCCGCACACAAAATGACTATAGCACCAGCTATGGAATGTCATAGCAATCCATTTTGTGTGGATTTTGTTGTATGATTTGTCTGCTTATGTCTGTGGAAGCACACTACCGGTTATATGCTTAGTTCCATTCAGAGGACACAAGAGTAGAAACAAGTGACAGCACGGCCAGCCAAAAGGTTTACACACTCCGCCACGCCCACAACGTGTTTGTGCGTGTGTACATGTGAGAGTGAACAGTGGGCACTTTCTCCAGTGCTGCTGTGTGGAAAGAGGGCATGGTTCATCCATTTCCCCATTGCGGAGGAGTGGTGTCTGCCAGCCAGTACATGGACTCAGGTCAGCCGCCTTGGTGTTTGTTTCTAACACAATCAAGTCAAGTAGCCTACCTTTCACTTCCTCTCATCTGTCAAAACAGTTGCTGAAAGAACACCTAATATTACCTAAAGTAACTCGACCAAAAAAAGCACTTGTTTGGTTCGGTTGAATTCAGACTTGGATGTATCAACATTGCACAGGTTGGCCACACCAGGATGGTGTTGTGACCCTGAATCTGACTGCTTTTAATGGGAGTCATCACTGATACACACAGTGTCAGCAAGCTCCCATCTCCTTGTCTCCATAGCTTTACAGAGGGCAATGCACAGGGGTTTACTGTACTGTATGGTCTCTTATTGACAGTTGCATAAGGCCAAGAACAACAGAAAACAGTCAACGTCTCAGTTCTTGGCATGCGCTAATCTCTTTCTTCATGTTGTACCCCAGTCATATAAACAACAGACAGGAAGGTGGAAAGCAGCCTTGTAGCAACACACTGTATGAGACAAGAGGAAACAAACAGGCTTACATACTGTATGGATAAAATATGCACAAGTGTCCATTGTACTATTTCTCTCTCTATCTCTCTCTAAACGTGTTCATAGCACGTCTGCCATTGTGTTCTGCAAGACCCCATTCAGCAAAATCAGATGCAATATCTGATTTTGCTGAATGGCGTCTTGCAGAACACAATGGCAGACATGCTATGAACAGGTTTAGAGAGAGAGAGATCTGGGCCAACGTTTACGATTCTTCTCAGCTATGGCTCTATTAACACAACATCCTTGGATTCAGTCGGAAGTTTCCATATTTTTATTTTCCTCGTTTGCAGGGAACCGATTGTCCTCACTGACAGTTAGATTTGGTCCTACACCCTCTGTGGAATAGCAGCTGCTACGCGCTCCCTTCTCTGCATGGAGTCTGTGATGAATGCCGCCAAGTAGAGCAGCAGACCATTACCAACATGCCAAATGTAGAATCATGAGCTGGCCTAAGCTCTTTTCCAAGCCTACCTTTCCCTTACTTTCCAGGGCCCTAGTCTGAAATGTACTGCAGATTAAGCTCAGGATTGTGTCTGGCAGAGATCTGAAATCTGCCTTTGTATTGAAAATGTCAGCATTCCTCCATGACCTTTGTTTGTTCTATAGTGTTTTTGTCTATCAAAGGATCCTGCTCCCTTCTGCCCCTCCCCACCCCCACTGTAGGGCGAGGGTGAGGATCAAACGGTGGCAGTTTGCGCCACTGCTTACTCTGTTTGCTACAAATATATATGTTGTAACTTGTCACTCAGATCTTATAGGGATGGTGCGAGATTTTGGCAATCAAGCCTTTTTTCTACTTTCCCAGAGGCAGATTAACTAATGGATACCATTTTATGTCTGTGTGCAGTTTGAAGGACATTGAAGGTAATTTTGCAAGTCATTGCTAACTAGTGTTAGCCAATGACTGGAAGTCTATGGGAAAAGCTAGCAATTGTGCTAACGCCAGTTAGCAATTTTCTTCAAGCTGCACACAGACATAAAAATGGCATCCATGAGTTCATCTGACTCCTGGTAAGTAGAAAGTGTGTGTGTATATATATATATCTATCTATCGATCGATCGTGGTCATATTCATTGGAGTGGCAGCAATGATTTAGCGGGTCAGGGCACCGCTGCTAGATGAATATAGGAGTCCAGGTTCTTTCACAGCAGGCAAAATGTGGCATGTGATGTCTTTACGGTGACATCAATGTTGCAGACAGATTTGGCTGCTGCGTTGGAGTAGGGCTGGGTTGGATTTGGCCTAAAAATCATATAATTTTATATATTTTTTAAAATTAATTTATTTTTTAACTTTTTTGTACTTATGGGCGATTCATAATAAATATATATCAATTTCATTATTTATATATATATATATATATATATATATATATATATATATATATATATATATATATATATATGTCATAACCTATCATAATATGGTCATAACACTGTCATGCTGAATATTTAGACCTATTGTGACGTACTCTATATTGCGTTTTTTTTATGGCTGGTTATGACATCTACATAAGTGGGCCAAAATCCACAAACCCTACCACGATAGTTAGTTATGGGTGGTTATGACATCTATATAAGAGTGCCAAAGCCCACAAACCCTACCACGATAGTTATTTATGGGTGGTTATGACATCTATATAAGAGTGCCAAAGCCCGCAAATCCTACCACACAAGGCAAACCATTCCATTCTACTTGTAAATAATGTAACATTTCCTAAATGTGTAAGTTTTTATTACCATTACAATTGTACACACATTGATGTCATACATGCATAGCCCAGTGCTCTGTCGCTGATGACTTGGATGAATGCAGGAGTAGGACAAAACACCCTTATTAGCCTTACAACAACAAAACATTTCCTGTGATGGTCTATAAATGCCCATATTTTGGAATCAAAGTTTGTTCACAACATTATAATTGTCCTCCATTGGTTTGATATATATATATATATATATATATATATATATATATATATATATATATATATATATATATATATATATATATATATATATATATATATATATATATATATATATATATATATATATATATATATATGTATGTATATATGTATGTATGTATGTATATATGTATATATATGTATATATGTATATATATGTATATATGTATATATGTATATATATATACATATATGTATATATATATATATATGTATGTATATATATATATATATATATATGTATGTATATATGTATACTTAGTGCTACCACTAGGGGGAGACATTTGAACAGTTAGCTGCAGGCGCGCACCTCATACGTTGGAAGAAAAGAAACAGGAAAAGATGCCCAGTGAAAAAATGTCAATTGTCCATGTCTCCTTATTCATTCTGTTTTCATGTTTGTAACATTTATAAGAATGGCTTTGTAAGATAACAACATGTTTATCTACATTTTGATGTGTACAGTCGTGGCCAAAAGTTTTGAGAATGACACATTAATTTCCACGAAGTTTGCTGCTTCAGTGTCTTTAGATATTTTTGTCAGATGTTACTTCAGTATTCCACTGAAGTATAATTACAAGCATTTCATAAGCGTCAAAGGCTTTTATTGACAATTACATGATGCAAAGAGTCAATATTTGCAGTGTTGACCCTACTTTTTCAAGAACTTCTGCAATCCACCCTGGCATGCTGTCAATTAACTTCTGGGCCACATCCTGACTGATGGCAACCCATTCTTGCATAATCAATGCTTGGAGTTGGTTAGAATTTGTGGTTTTTTGTTTGTCCACCCGCCTCTTGAGGATTGACTACAAGTTCTCAATGGAATTAAAGTCTCGGGAGTTACCTGGCCATGGACCCAAAATATCAATGTTTTGTTCTCCGAGCCACTTAGTTATCACTTTTGCCTTATGGCAAGGTGCTCCATCATGCTGGAAAAGGCATTGTTCGTCACCAAACTGTTCCTGGATGGTTGGGAGAAGTTGCTCTCGGAGAATGTGTTTGTACCATTTTTTTAATTCATGGCTGTGTTCTTAGGCAAAATTGTGAGTGAGCCCACTCGCTTGACTGAGAAGCAACCCCACACATGAATGGTCTCAGGATGCTTTACTGTTGGCATGACACAGGACTGATGGTAGCTCTCATCTTGTCTTCTCTGGACAAGCTTTTTTCCGGATGCCCCAAACAATCGGAAAGGGGATTCATCAGAGAAAATGACTTTACCCCAGTCCTCAGCAGTCAAATCCCTGTACCTTTTGCAGAATATCAGTCTGTTCCTGATGTTTTTCCTGGAGTGAAGGGGCTTCTTTGCATCCTTCTTGACACCAGGCCATCCTCCAAAAGTCTTCGCCTCACTGTGCGTGCAGATGCACTCACACCTGGCTGCTGCCATTCCTGAGCAAGTTCTGTACTGGTGGTGCCCCGAACCCGCAGCTGAATCAACTTTAGGAAACGGTCCTGGCGCTTGCTGGAATTTCTTGGGCGCCCTGAAGCCTTCTTCACAACAATTGAACCGCTCTCCTTGAAGTTCTTGATGATCCGATAAATGGTTGATTTAGGTGCAATCTTACTGGCAGCAATATCCTTGCCTGTGAAGCCCTTTTTGTGCAAAGCAATGATGACGGCACGTGTTTCCTTGTAGGTAACCATGGTTGACAGAGGAAGAACAATGATTCCAAGCACCACCCTCCTTTTGAAGCTTTCAGTCTGTTATTCGAACTCAATCAGCATGACGGAGTGATTTCCAGCCTTGTCGTCGTCAACAATCACACCTGTGTTAACGAGAGAATCACTGGCATGATGTCAGCTGGTCCTTTTGTGGCAGGGCTGAAATGCAGTGTAAATGTTTTTGGGGGATTCAGTTAATTTGCATGGCAAAGAGGGACTGCAATTAATTGCAATTAATCTGATCACTCTTCATAACATTCTGTAGTATATGCAAATTGCCATCATACAATATGAGGCAGCAGACTTTGAAAATTAATATTTGTGTCATTCTCAACTTTTGGCCACGACTGTAGTTCCAATTTTTGACTGAGTGAAAAACTAAATATGTTCCCCTCCATATGATCATAGCCAGGCTAAACTAGCTTAATTTGTAACGTTATGTAGCTAGCCAAGTCAATGAGATGTCTAAGATTAAATACATTGTCATTATAAACGTTTTGGCTCATACTTCAATTTTTTTTTACAAATGATGTCAAGTGTATTTACATGAGTACATATGAACCATGCTAATAATATGTATTTTAGGTAACTTTTTATGAAATGTGAATCTAACTGTTGCATGCTAACCTTTAACATTAGCTATCTCCGTGTTAGCTGTCCATGGTTTTTTGTTACAGTTAATAAACAGGCCTCTTCTATAATTCGTTAGTACAATTAGCATTGTATATAGAGTGAATCATATGAACTGTTACCTCAACGATGCATGGGTTTATTTACTGTATTTTTGCACACCACCACCATATTCAGTGATAGGACAGCTAACGTTAGCTAAACAAACACTAACTAGATGGTAGCTAACTAGCTAGCTACATGAATAGTTGAGAGTTAGTTAGCAATGTTATGAAAACATTGAGACCGTGATTGTAATGTATTTGAGAATGTGTGAAAGTGTTTGCTATAATATATTTGGTTTAATTCGTTTTCAGCTTTCTTTAGCGCTGTCACTGAATTGTAGCATACTCTATTCTGATTTATTTTCTTTATTTTTCAGAGAAAGTAATGCATCTGAAGAACTTGCTGCAGAAACATACTTTCAAACGAAAGGAAATTTCTTGGCAGGGAAAAACAAATTTGAATAAATAATACAATTTGAGAGTGAAATCCTTTGTTGTAACGAATTCTTTAGTCATTAAAAAAAAACTTGTATAAAATACACTTTAAGACACTGTCATGAAGCATTATGACCCTCCTGTGTCACTTTACTTGGACTAAGAAAATAGACTTTATGACACTGTCATGAAGCATTATGACCCTCCTGTGTCACTTTACTTGGACTAAGAAAATAGACTTTATGACACTGTCATGAAGCATTATGACCCTCCTGTGTCACTTTACTTGGACTTAGAAAATGCACTTTATGACATTGTCAAGAAGCATTATGACCATCATAATTATATAAGTCAAAAAGAGGGTGTATTGTCCTTCTCCTGAAATCTGCTCCTGCATTCATCCCAGTCATCAGCAACAGAGCACTGGAGTAGGTGCATGTCTGACATGTGTGCGCAATAATAATTTCATACGGTCAATTTCAGAAAATGTTATATAACAAACATACTGCTGACAAGTAGACCATGGTGTAATGGAATGGTTTGCCTTGAGTGGTAGTTTTTTTTATTTAGGTGTCATAATAACCAGCCATAGAATAGCGCAATATATGTCATAACAGGTCTAAATATATGTCATGACAGTATTATGACCATTATTATACAACGGGTGGGTTTAATCCTGAATACTGATTGGTTTCAACGAGTGGCGCGGCGGACTAAGTCACTGCATCTCAGTGCTTGAGGCATCACTACAGACACACTGGGGCGATTGCAGGCAGTATCACAACCGGCCGTGATTGGGAGTCCCATAGGGCAGCGCACAGTTGGCCCAGCGTCGTCTGGATTTGTCCGGTGTAGACCGTCATTGCGAATAAGAATTTGTTCTTAAATGACTTGCCTTGTTAAATAATGGTTCAAAATAAAATATAAAAGCGCATTCCAGCGGTTGTCTATTCTACAAGTTACCACCGGCTAAATCTATTGACGTTACATTTCACTGTCTCATCAGCCCAGGCAGGGCTAAAACTATAAACTTGATCTCCACTATAAAACACATCTAGACATTATCTCACATTTTCTTTTAGACTAACATTTAGTTTTCAACAGGGGAGATTTGTATACATCTTAATGTCTGTATCTTCGACATTTGCAACAATATTCAAATTCGATCTCCAACTGTCCCATAGTAAGGAATGTATAGGAGTCCGGACGAGAGAGAGTGGCAGACAGCGTTAATCAATCAGTCGAACACACAAATCAGCTGGCATTTTAATGAATATATATATATATATATATATATATATATATATATATATATATATATATATATATATATATACAAAGAAATTTACATTTAAAAACGAACGAACGGTCAAACGAACGAAGTGTAGCTAGTTTGCAGTGATTGTGTTAGCTGTGTTGTTGGCTAGCTCCTGTGAACAAAAGTGTCCTGACGCGAGAGCACATTTTCTATGCCAGGCGACATTTTCTATGCATTGCGAAATCGTGCCTCATTAACGATAGCTCATTGTTATGGATGTATCCAAATAAATGGCACTAGAAAACAGTTTAAACAAATGCAGCTACTGTTGTTATTCTTTCTGCACTGTTTCACGTGACTAAGTTATTCGTAGTTGGCTGGCTAGCTAGCTAGCTAGCAAGCAAAGAATGTCAGCCAATATGGCAATGGAACATTTAGAACGAATGACTGGGTTGCGTCTCTCGCAACCAAAACGACCAGCCCCCTTGGCTAGCAACCCTAGATTTGTTTTGGGACTATATATTGTGGAAGGATGAAATAGTTTGAATAAATTCATCAACTAATTTAGATTTTTCATTGTTGAATATGTTGGTAACCGGTTGTATAAACGTGATAAAGCCCCGAAGCCGGTGTTTGGAGGATATATTGGCACGGTTAACACCGGCCCTCGACCAACAACACCCATGCCAATATATCCTCCAAACATCAGCTTTTCGTGCATTATCACTATATTATGACAGGTTATGACAAGTTGTCAGCTGTTATGACATGGTTATGGTGTCAAGTAAAGTTTTACCTATGTTTTCTTTAAATAAGCTTTGGTGTACAATTAAAAGTCAAATACACTGCATTTCTAACGGTCAACAATAATCTAATGAATTCAGGCCTTGTGAAATTATACCTAGGCTAAATATAAGCCTCCCACAACCATAAGACCCACAAATAATGTCATTGTTTTATCAAAATAGTTTAACCTGCTTTTTTTGCAATAATCACTGATCTGGATTTCAAGTCTGTCTATGAAAATGCCCTTTTTGTTACACATTTAATGAGAACCATGCATAATGCACATTCACTAATAATGTCTACCTTCTTGTAGCAGGCATTATTTATGAGACTTGCTAACACCGGTCTCCTGAACAATCTCTGAAGCACAAGCACAAGCCCATGTGCTAGTGAGTAGCCAGCTAATCTCTTAAATTTCATGTTTAGCCAACATGGATTTATTTGCTAGCTAACAAGGTTGGTAGAACAGTTGAATTATGATCACACCTTTCGGTCTGTCTCCAACTGTTTGAACAGCATGCTAGCCTGTCTACTTAGTTAAAATGTTGAATTCAAGTGGCCTACCTTGTTTCTCAGAATGAGAACGAGTTGCCAATTCCTTATATAATTGTGTTTTATGCTTATTGCATATTTATAAAACAGACTAGACGGCTAGTGTAACAGTATTTGGCTAAAATGCTGCTAGCGGTACATGGTCCCGCAATAACACGTGCAACAAACTGAGCATTCATTTTCCAGAACCAATGTTCATTGATACTACCATTTTTATTAGTGTCTGTTCTGCGCGCAATTTGAGAAGTTAACCTTTAACTTCTCTATTACAGTAAAATAATGTCTCAATGTGTTTTGGTGTCCATATGGCTGATTTCAAATGCATGCTTTTCAACCGTTCGCTGCCTACACCCGCACGCCCGACTAGCATCACCACCCTGGATGGTTCCGACCTAGAATATGTGGACATCTATAAGTACCTAGGTGTCTGGCTAGACTGTAAACTCTCCTTCCAGACTTGTATCAAACATCTCCAATCCAAAATCAAATCTAGAGTCGGCTTTCTATTTCGCAACAAAGCCTCCTTCACTCACGCCGCCAAACTTACCCTAGTAAAACTGACTATCCTACCGATCCTCGACTTCGGCGATGTCATCTACAAAATAGCTTCCAATACTCTACTCAGCAAACTGGATGCAGTTTATCACAGTGCCATCTGTTTTGTTACTAAAGCACCTTATACCACCCACCACTGCGACCTGTATGCTCTAGTCGGCTGGTCCTCGCTACATATTTGTCACCAGACCCACTGGCTCCAGGTCATCTACAAGTCCATGCTAGGTAAAGCTCCGCCTTATCTCAGTTCACTGGTCACGATGACACCCACCCGTAGCACGCGCTCCAGCAGGTGTATCTCACTGATCATCCCTAAAGCCAAAACCTCATTTCCTTCCAGTTCTCTGCTGCCTGCGACTGGAACGAATTGCAGAAATCTCTGAAGTTGGAGACTTTTATCTCCCTCACCAACTTTAAACATCTGCTATCTGAGCAACTAACCGATCGCTGCAGCTGTACATAGTCCATCGTTATATAGCCCACCCAATTTATCTACCTCATCCCCATAATGTTTTTATTTTATTTACCTTTCTGCTCTTTTGCACACCCAGTATCTCTACCTGCACATGTTCATCTGATCATTTATCACTCCAGTGTTAATCTGCTAAATTGTAATTATTCACTCCTATGGCCTATTTATTGCCTACCTCCTCATGCCTTTTGCACACAATGTATATAGATTATTTTTTTCTACTGTTATTGACTTGTTAATTGTTTACTCCATGTGTAACTCTGTTGTTGTCTGTTCACACTGCTATGCTTTATCTTGGCCAGGTCACAGTTGCAAATGAGAACTTGTTCTCAACTAGCCTACCTGGTTAAATAAAGATTAAATAAAAAAAATTATGTTGTACCAAACCTCAAATGCAAATAGTGAGTTGAAACCGCTTGTCAGAGAGGGAGAAGTGATCTCTCATCTTTG
Organism: Oncorhynchus mykiss; assembly: GCF_057628025.1. NCBI lineage: Eukaryota > Metazoa > Chordata > Actinopteri > Salmoniformes > Salmonidae > Oncorhynchus > Oncorhynchus mykiss. The sequence continues at coordinate 33,014,481 of NC_143033.1, read as the reverse complement.
TGAGTGGCAGAGGCGGGGGCTTTGGGGGGAGTGTCTGTGAGAGAGAAATGGAAAGGTACACACAGCACAGAAGGAGCGAAGGAGATTAGACCAAAAAGACTACTCTCATGAAAATAAAAAAAACTAGATTTTTGCTATACAGGCATTTGTAATGTCGCGCTAATTCGATATATCGCCGGCTCTAGGTTAGAGTAACCTAGAGCTCCGTCTGAAACCCTGTGAGATTTTATGATGACAAATCGCCTCGGGATATTGATGTTGGATTTGTAAATATTTGTCCAGACTTTTGTAAGTGGGACAACAGTTACATGACAGATAAATGAACATCCTGGTTCAGCACCATTTTGTGTGCTCGAGTCACTTTCACACACACTACTGACACACATTAGAATTTGTCATTTGAACAAATTAAACACTTGGTTGTTTTCATTTGCAATACTACTTGAACTGGAACTAATCAAAATGTTCCATCCCAGTGGGATCATTCATTCAGCTGCATAATCCCTTGTCTTGGCCTGTCTTTGTCAGAATCCAACATGGCGGAGCCTGGACTTTGGCATGCTGCCGGACCTCCTTGACACATCTGTGTCCTGCTTCGTGGTGAGGATCTGGGGCGGTTGGGAGGAACAGTTCACACTCCTCATAGAGTGGAAGGTCAACCTGGATGGGCTCAGATACACAGGGCAGCAGGTCAGTGTGTAAACACACATGCTCATAAAATGTAGGCTACTTTGGGATGTATGCTGACTAGCATCCATGCAGTCATCTAGACAATAACAGCCTTTCTCTTGTTTTAATACAGACATACTAAATGCCACTGCTTTGTTCCTCCACAGATCCGCTCCAGGAATCCAAATGAAATCATATTTGGATTGAATGATGGCTACTATGCAAGTGACTTTGATCATAAGGTACTGCTGACTTTGATCCAGGAATTATGTCCCTAATATAGACCATAAACATTCTATATTTAGTTTTTCTATGTTTCGTTTTGTTATTGTAAGGTTGAAATGTGCCTATTTCAGGACCACTCTGAAAGGAAGAAGAACAGTTTACTCCTTGTGGACCAGAGTTCAGTGAGAAACTCCTACAGTGTCTTCTCTCTGCTGAGGTGAAAAAGACCGCACCCACCAAACACTCTCACACACAAGACGCTGGACACGTAACAGCATCTCCCATAGGACAATGTGTCCAGCTAGTATGGAGCTATTTCAGTGCCAACAGAAATTGTATTTGAATTCCATCATTTTGAATTGGTATTATGATATTGAATTTAAATTTCATATTTTTTAGTTTGTAATGCACAAATTGAATCATTTAATTAATAAATTGAACTTGTATTTCATGATTTGAAACTAAATTTAATTAATTATGCATTCAGTTTTAAATTAATTAATTAATATATTCAATTAGCATAGGGCCCCACAGTGGAGATGTCATAATACCCATAAAACTTAAGGTCAAGTAAGGAAATCGTTCCAATTGTTTTTCCATAATTCATTTTTTCAATAAGGGATTTCATAAACACTTAAAATAAGGGCTGTGTTTAATGTAGGCTTACCCTGGCTTGACGTTTTGATAACCTTGTAAATCTGTTAAAAAAGCTATATCAATATATTAATCTCTATTTACTCTCAGATTTGAAAATGCTAATTAGCATAAAAGTAGACATTATGCAAAACTACAAATCCCTGCAAGCTCCTGTATGTCATCTCTAGCTAACAGGTGTTGTGTCAATTGAAAACTTGCACAAGACAGTTCACAGAATTGTTAATTTAAGAAATTTAGACTATGTTCCTTACTGCATTTAACTAACATTAGATAGTTAATCCAGAGATAATGCCAAATTGAGGTAAAGATAATTATCGTCCAGATCATGGCATTTGTAGTTCTTTATGATAGCCACATTAGCAGCTAATTAGCATGTCATTTTTGAGGGGTTAATACAGGCGAATACAGTGCCTTCGGAAAGTCTGAAGGCACTGTAAGGTCTGAAACCCCTTGACTTTTCCCACATTTTGTCACGTTACAGCCTTATTCTAAAATGGATAAAATGAATCCCTCAGCAATCTGCACACAATACTCCATAATAACAAAGCGAAAACAGATTTTTAGAAATATTTGCAAATTTATTAGAAAAAAAAACGGACCTTATTTACATACAATTGAATTCAGAAGTTTACATACACCTTAGCCAAATACAAATACGTTTTTCACAATTCCTGACATTTAATCCTAGTAAACATTCCCTGTCATAGGTCAGTTAGGATCACCACTTTATTTTAAGAATGTGAAATGTCAGAATAATAGTAGAATAATCACATTCCCAGTGGGTCAGAAGTTTACATACACTCAATTAGTATTTGGTAGTATTGCCTTTAAATTGTTTAACTTGGGTCAAACGTTTCGGGTAGCCATCCACAAGCTTCCTACAATAAGTTGTGTGAATTTTGGCCCATTCCTCCTTACAGAGCTGGTGTAACTGAGTCAGGTTTGTAGGCCTCCTTGCTCGCACACGCTTTTTCAGTTCTGCCCACACATTTTATATGGTATTGAAGTCCGGGCTTTGTGATGGCCACTCCAATACCTTGACTTTGATGTCCTTAACCTGTCTACGATACTGGTTCCCAATTGGGGATCAACCCTCCCACGTTCAGCTGAAACGGTGGCGCATGGAACGCAAAAATATTCTTAAAAATATTTAACCTCCACACATTAACAAGTCCAATAGCTCAAATGAAAGATAAACACCTTGTTCATCTAGCCAGCAAGTCGGATTTCTAAAATGTTTTACGGCGAAAACATAGCACATATATATGTAAAACCACCACCAGACACAGCTCATTTCAATAGCCAAAACATGCAATCAACAAACGCAGGATTAAAAAATAAATCGCTCACTAACCTTTTGAAAATCTTCATCAGATGACAGTAATATGACATATTACACAGTACATATTTTTTTTTTTCAATAATATGCCATTTATATCCATAAATGTCCATTTACAGTGAGTTCACCTTCAGAAATTACTCAAAAATGCCCGCAGGAAATCTATGTAGCGCGGCAAGATAACGTAAATAGACATCATAAACTTTGACTAAATATACATGTTCTACATATAGTTAGAAAGATACACTGCTTCTTTATGCAACCGCTGTGTTAGATTTATTTTTAACGTTACAGAAATCGCACACTATTCCATATGCTGAGACAGCGCTCAGTTCCAAGCTACATTTCCACGTAATGTTGGAGTCAACAGAAACACAGATTTAAGCATAAATATTCCCTTACCTTCGATGGTCTTCGTTCAGAATGTTCTGGAAGGCTTCATACTTACCCAATACATCGTTTGGTTTCAAGTCTTGCGTCTTTGTATTAGCTACTGCTAATAACATCAGCTGAAATGCACCCAAAACGTCCTCTGGTCCGGATAAGTTGCGCATCAAAACTTCAAAATTACACATTATATGTCGACTAAACAGGTCAAACTAAGTGCAGAAGCAAGCTTTATGATGTTTTAGACGTGCAAAACAAACTTCAATTCAATCGGCCATCGTCTGCCCTTCTCTTGAGTGCTGGAAACAAAGGAATGGCTGGGACCAATTCGCGCCCATACGCACAGCCTATTCTCTCGTGGCACACACTAATTTCACTCCCATAGGGTCAATTCTCGCGGGATTTGAACGATTTGAAGCTCTAATGAAAGAGGACATCTAGCGGAAGAGATATAAAGTGTCCCCAGAATCATAGCTGGTTGGGAAGGGTGGGGGCCATGACGTCAAAGTTGCTCCAACTTTCATGGCCACAAAAACTAGTTTGGAAGAATGCCTGCCCTGTGAGTTCTGCTATACTTACAGACATAATTCCAACGGTTTTAGAATCTTTAGAGTGTTTTCTATCCAATTATAATTATAATTATAATATAATTTTATTTGCATATATTAGCAATTTTTGACAGATTTTTTTTCCAGTTTACTAGGGGTACCCAATCTCTCCAAAGGGGGCGTATGTCTGCCATATCCTTAACAGGTTTTAAGCCATTTTGCCACAACTTTGGAAGTATCCTTGGAGTCATTGTCCGTTTGGAAGACCCATTTGCGACCAAGCTTTAACTTCCTGACTGGTGTCTTGAAATGTTGCTTCAATATATCCACATAATTTCCACCCTCGTGATGCCATCTATTTTGTGAAGTGCACCAGTCCCTCCTTGCAAACCGTTGTCTGGCTTTTTCTGGCGGTTTTGGAGCAGTGACTTCTTCCTTGCTGAGCGGCCTTTCAGGTTATGTCGATGTAGGACTCGTTTTACTGTGGATATAGATACTTTTTTTACCTGTTTCCTCCAGCATCTTCACAGTGTGTTTTGCCTTTGTTCTGGGATTGATTTGCTCTTTTTGCACCAAAGTACGTTCATCTCTAGGAGACAGAACGCTTGAGTGGTATGACGGCTGCGTGGTCCCATGGTGTTTATACTTGCGTAATATTGTTTGTACAGCTGCACGTGGTGCCTTCAGGCATTTGGAAATTGCTCCCAAGGATGAACCAGACTTGTGGAGGTCTACAATTATTTTTCGGAGGTCTTGGCTGATTTCTTTTGATTTTCCCATGACTTCAAGCAAAGAGGCACTGAGTTTGAAGGTAGGCCTTGAAATGCATCCACAGGTACACCTCCAATTGACTCAAATGATGTCAAAAAAGATGACATCATTTTCTGGAATTTTCCAAGCTGTTTAAAGGCACAGTCAACTTAGTGTATGTAAACTTCTGACCCACTGGAATTGTGATACAGTGAATTATAAGTGAAATAGTCGGTCTGTAAACAATTGTTGGAAAAATGACTTGTGTCATGCATAAAGTAGATGTCCTAACCGACTTCCCAAAACTATAGGTTGTAAACAAGAAATTTGTGGTGGTTGAAAAATGAGTTTTAATGACTCCAACCTAAGTGTATGTAAACTTCCGACTTCAACTGTAGGTATTCAGACCCTTTGCTATGAGATTCGAAATTGAGCTAAGGTGCATCCTGTTTACATTCATCATCCTTGAGATGCTTCTACAACTTGATTTAGGTCCACCTGTGGTAAATTCTATCTAAGGTCCTACAGTTGACAGTGCATGTCAGAGCAAAACCAAGCCACGAGGTCGAAGGAATTGTCTGTAGAGCTCCAAGACATGATTGTGTTGAGGGACAGTTTCTGGGAAGGGTACCAAAACATTTCTCCAGCATTGAAGGTCCTCGAAAACACAGTGGCTTCCATCATTCTTAAATTGAAAAAGTTTGGAACCACCAAGACTCTTCGTAGAGCTGGCCACCCGGCCAAACTGAGTAATCGGGGGAGAAGGGCCATGGTCAGAGAGGTGACCAAGAACCCGATGGTCACTCTGACAGAGCTCCAGAGTTCCTCTGTGGAGATGGGAGAACCTTCCAGAAGGACCACCATCTCTCCAGCACTCCACCAATCAGGGCTTTATTGTAGAGTGGCCAGACGGAAGCCACTCCTCAGTAAAAGGCACATGACAGCCCCCTTGGAGTTTTCCAAAAGGCACCTAAAGACTTTCAGACCATGAGAAACAAGATTCTCTGGTCTAATGAAACCAAGATTGAACTCTTTGGCCTCAATGCCAAGCATCACATCTGGAGGAAAACTGGCACCATCCCTACTGTGAAGCATGGTGGTGGCAGCATCATATTGTGGGGATGTTTTTCAGCGGCAGGGACTGGGAGCCTAGTCAGACTCGAGGCAAAGATGAACGGAGTAAAGTACAGTGCGATCCTTGATGAAAACCTGCTCCAGAGCACTCAGGACCTCAGACTGGCGAGAAGGTTCACCTTTCAACAGGACAACGACCCTAAGCACACTGCCAAGACAACGCAGGAGTGGCTTCGGGACAAGTCTCTGAATGTTCTTGAGTGGCCCAGCCAGAGATCGGACTTGAGAGGATCTGCTTAGAAGAATGGAAGAAACTTCCCAAATATACAGTGCCTTGCGAAAGTATTCGGCCCCCTTGAACTTTGCGACCTTTTGCCACATTTCAGGCTTCAAACATAAAGATATAAAACTGTATTTTTTTTTGTGAAGAATCAACAACAAGTGGGACACAATCATGAAGTGGAACGACATTTATTGGATATTTCAAACCTTTTTAACAAATCAAAAACTGAAAAATTGGGCGTGCAAAATTATTCAGCCCCTTTACTTTCAGTGCAGCAAACTCTCTCCAGAAGTTCAGTGAGGATCTCTGAATGATCCAATGTTGACCTAAATGACTAATGATGATAAATACAATCCACCTGTGTGTAATCAAGTCTCCGGATAAATGCACCTGCACTGTGATAGTCTCAGAGGTCCGTTAAAAGCGCAGAGAGCATCATGAAGAACAAGGAACACACCAGGCAGATCCGAGATACTGTTGTGAAGAAGTTTAAAGCCGGATTTGGATACAAAAATATTTCCCAAGCTTTAAACATCCCAAGGAGCACTGTGCAAGCGATAATATTGAAATGGAAGGAGAATCAGACCACTGCAAATCTACCAAGACCTGGCCGTCCCTCTAAACTTTCAGCTCATACAAGGAGAAGACTGATCAGAGATGCAGCCAAGAGGCCCATGATCACTCTGGATGAACTGCAGAGATCTACAGCTGAGGTGGGAGACTCTGTCCATAGGACAACAATCAGTTGTATATTGCACAAATCTGGCCTTTATGGAAGAGTAGCAAGAAGAAAGCCATTTCTTAAAGATATCCATAAAAAGTGTTGTTTAAAGTTTGCCACAAGCCACCTGGGAGACACACCAAACATGTGGAAGAAGGTGCTCTGGTCAGATGAAACCAAAATGGAACTTTTTGGCAACAATGCAAAACGTTATGTTTGGCGTAAAAGCAACACAGCTGAACACACCATCCCCACTGTCAAACATGGTGGTGGCAGCATCATGGTTTGGGCCTGCTTTTCTTCAGCAGGGACAGGGAAGATGGTTAAAATTGATGGGAAGATGGATGGAGCCAAATACAGGACCATTCTGGAAGAAAACCTGATGGAGTCTGCAAAAGACCTGAGACTGGGACGGAGATTTGTCTTCCAACAAGACTGATCCAAAACATAAAGCAAAATCTACAATGGAATGGTTCAAAAAGAAACATATCCAGGTGTTAGAATGGCCAAGTCAAAGTCCAGACCTGAATCCAATCGAGAATCTGTGGAAAGAACTGAAAACTGCTGTTCACAAATGCTCTCCATCCAACCTCACTGAGCTCGAGCTGTTTTGCAAGGAGGAATGGGAAAAAATGTCAGTCTCTCGATGTGCAAAACTGATAGAGACATACCCCAAGCGACTTACAGCTGTAATCGCAGCAAAAGGTGGCGCTATAAAGTATTAACTTAAGGGGGCTGAATAATTTTGCACGCCCAATTTTTCAGTTTTTGATTTGTTAAAAAAGTTTGAAATATCCAATAAATGTCGTTCCACTTCATGATTGTGTCCCACTTGTTGTTGATTCTTCACAAAAAAATACAGTTTTATATCTTTATGTTTGAAGCCTGAAATGTGGCAAAAGGTTGCAAAGTTCAAGGGGGCCGAATACTTTCGCAAGGCACTGTAGGTGTGCCAAGCTTGTAGTGTCATACGCAAGAAGAATCGATGCTGTAATCGCTTCCAAATGTGCTTGAACAAAGTACTGAGTAAAGGGTCTGAGTACTTATGTTAATGTAATATTTCATTTTTTAAAAATTATTAGCAAAACATAAAAAAACGTTTTTGGATCTTCATTATGGGGTATTGTGTGTAGATTGATGGTTAAACATTTTTTAAATAATTTTTAGAATAAGGCTGTTAAGTAACAAAATGTGGAAAAAGTCAAAGGTTCTGAATACTTTACGAAGGCAAGTTAAAATCACCTTGTCCTTGAGTGATTTACACAATTATCAAAATGTCACTCCAGAGTAAGCCTGCACGAAACCCCAGTTTCTAAAATCCTCTATGGGGAAAATGATTGGTGGAAAAACGATTAGAACCCTTTCCATGTTTGACGGCTAGGTATTCTGGGTATCATGCTGTGGTACTCTATATGGTAAACATTGCATTCATTGTCTGTGTATCAGGTTTTCAAACTATAATTTCAAGTTGATCAAAATTTTATATATATCCAATTTCTCAGATGCATCCAGAGACAACATCCTGGTACTTTGTCAGACAGGAAAGGTAGTTTCTGTCAGTTTCTGAAGCCTTTGTGTCATGTTGAATGTATTTTCTTCCAATGAATTTGTCTCTAGCATTTGAACTGTTTTTGAACTATTATGAATATATTTATCTTTGATTAACTTAATGGTTTGTTAACTTGATACACAGACGATTGATGCAATATTTACCTTTTTTAAATATTCAATTTTACTTTTATATTTTGAACCTGAATGCAATACTAATTCAGTTTCAAATCATGAAATACAAGTTCAATTTATGAGTTCATAGATTCAATTTGTGCATTAAACATTCCAAAATATTACATTCAAATTCAATATCCTAAGACAAATTCAAAATTATGAAATTCAAATGCAATTTCTGTTGGCACTGATTTCGTTCCATACGCTAGCCTCTTGGCAAGTACGCTGTTTGACTGCCCGACCAAGGGCATACTCTGCCTGTTTACAGGCCAGGGGCACAACTTCCTTTAGCTAACTGAAAGGATTTTAATGGCAAAATATACTTCTGGAAGCAAAAGAATAGAAAACAGAAAATATCCTCAACACTGTCTTACCCCACTCATTACCTACTCCCCAACATTCTTATCTCCGTAACTAGCACAACACTCCCTTTCAACTGCAGATTTGTTTTATTTTCTTTTGTATTTCACCTTTTATTTAACCAGGTAGGCTAGTTAAGAACAAGTTCTCATTTACAACTGCTACCTGACCAAGATAAAGCGTAGCAGTTCGACACATACAACAACACAGAGTTACACATGGAATAAACAAAGATACAATCAATAATACAGTAGAAAAATCTATATACAGCATGTGCAAATGAGGTAGGATAAGAGAGGTAAGGCAATACATAGGCCATGGTTGCGAAGTATGACTTGTGGAGATGACTTGCAACCAGCTTTGCTGTTTTATCTAATTGTCACTCTAAACATTCCTCAGACTTTCTGTCATTATAAATATTCCCCACATTGTCCATAAAATGGCGCCAGGAAACTGCCTCAAACGTCTTTATTATTATAGTCTGTTTTTGCTCCCAAGTCACTGAGAGCTGCCAAAATTCCTTTAGTCTTTAGTGTTTCTTGGACATAAAAGGACATATGTATTGAAAGCTATAATCAAGTTAGTTAAATAAAGGAACCGTGTCTTCATATTAAAGTAACAGATGGATAATCCCATTAGAATTATTGGGTTTTAATATTGGAGATGAGTGGCCATTTTTACTTCTTTATTCCACAAGGGGGTGCCAAACTATCACTTTCTGAGTTGGGAAAACACCAGGCAGTTTAGTAAGGACTTGGGAGGCATGGTTTCAATTGCTGTTTTCTCTATGTTGCAAAAACACAGCTCTGTTCCATATTTGAATGTGGGGTAATGTTAACACTACTTACAGGGTTTGAGTAGGGCTTGCCTTGGGGAACACCACAGTTAATTAGAAGTTGGATCAAGCTACATTTAATTACACTTTTGCACTGCAAGGGGCACAATGCTTTGGACGGTTTATGACAAGTTCCTATAGTTAGGCTACATTTTTTAGTGGAGTATCCGTCCTCTTCCTCAGGTTTTTACAATTTTTCTTGAGTCAGAGGGTTCAAGAATAAGATATATGCATTCCTTTATGTTATGCATCACTCCTGGCCCCAGCTTGAGGTGAGCTGTACAGTGTCAGGGTGAAGATTCCTCGAGCCCTAAGGGCTTCCTCTGGCCGATTACTGTTTTGTGTCTTCGCCTGACTTGGGAATAGAAAATGGCCTCCAGGGTGCGTGAGTGATCTACACATACCAAAGTTTCACACCAATGCTGGGCCAACAACACACACCATTATTTCTTTTTTAATATCACTCACTCAGAATTTGTGCACAGGCTTTTTTTGGTTATTTAAGAGAAAATGGTGTCCCTACAGATTTGAGAGGGTTGAATCCTATTGCTTTATGGGCTCTGCTCAGTGCTGTTGAGTCCTACATTACTAAACTCCTTCCCCTGCTCTCTCCATCTCTCCATCCCGGTGGGGCTCTGAGGAATTTAAAGCAACTCCATTGTACCCCTCCCTCTCATCTCCTTCTTGAGCCTGAGGCTCCTCTGCAGGCCTGTAGCCAGGCTGATAGACGCTGATGTGATGTGGCTCGTTGACTCTAACATGGCCTAGGTGTCTCTCCCTGCTCCCCTCTCTTTCTCTCTAGGGTAGACCTGGACAGGCTCTGGGTTGTGTCTTGGCTTCAGGCTGCGATGTGCTCACTGTTTAGGGCCTAGAGAGCCTTTTAACAGTGATTCATCAGATACATACATACATCTATAGGGGTGTATGTTGACCAAAACCCCACCTCCATAGCATGGGATTGCATAGACACTTCTGGGTAGTTCTGAGTATGTTCATTTCTCTAAACTCTCGTGTTCGGAGTTCTCACTGTGATGTCTGGACTGGAGAGATGCCACAGGATTTCATTAGTTCAGGTGCATAGATAGATGTGTGTACATAGTTGTTAATATGTACAGTATCAGTCAAAAGTTTGGACTCGTTCCAGGGTTTTTCTTTTCTTTTTTTACTTTTTTCTACATTGTGTAATAATAGTGAAGACATCAAAACTATGAAATAACACACATTGAATCATGTAGTAACCAAAAAAGTTTTAAACAAATCAAAATATATTTTATATTTGAGATTCTTCAAAGTAGCCACCATTTGCCTTGATGACAGCTTTGCACACTCTTTGCATCCTCTCAACCAGTTTCATGCGGTAGTCACCTGGAATGCATTTAAATTAACAGGTGTGCCTTGTTAATTTGTAAAATTTTTGTGGAATCAGTTGTGATGTGATAACTGACAGTCCATCATTACTTTAAGACATGAAGGTCAGTCAATCAAGAAAAGTGCAGTCGCAAAAACCTTCAAGCCCTATGATGAAAGGAAGACCCAGAGTTACCCCTGCTGCAGCAGATAAGTTCATTAGAATTACCAGCCTCAGAAATTGCAGCCCAAATAAATTCCTTACAGAGTTCAAGTAATAGACACATCTCAACATCAACTGTTCAGTGGAGACAGCGCGAATCAGGCCTTCATGGTCGAATTGCTGCAAAGAAACCACTACTAAAGTACACCAATAATAATAAGAGACTTGCTTGGGCTAAGAAACACAAGCAATGCACATCAGACCAGTGGAAATCTGTCCTTTGGTCTGATGAGTCCAAATTTGAGATTTTTTGGTTCCAACCGCCGTGTCTTTGTGAGACGCAGAGTAGGTGAACGGATGATCTCTGCATGTGTAGTTCCCACCGTGAAGCATGGAGGTTTGATGGTGTCGGGGTGCTTTGCTGGTGACACTCAGGGATTTTATTTAGAATTCACACTTAACCAGCATGGCTACCACAACATTCTGCATCAATACGCCATCCCACCTGGTTTGCGTTTAGTGGGACTATCGTTTATTTTTCAACAGGACAATGACCCAACACACCTCCAGGCTGTGTGAGGGCTATTTGACCAAGGAGAGTAATGGGAGTGCTACATCAGATGACCTGGACTCCACAATAACCTGACCTCAACCCAATTGAGATGGTCAGGGATGAGAGTTGGAGAGTCAGAGTGAAGGAAAGGCAACCAACAAGTGCTTAGCATATGTGGAACTCCTTCAAGACTGTTAGAAAAGCATTCCAGGTGAATCTGGTTGAGATAATGCCAAGAGTGTGCAAAGTTGTCATCAAGGCAAAGTGTGGCTACTTCGAATAATCTAAAATGTATTTTGATTTGTTTAACTTTTTTTTGGTTACTACATGATTCCATATGTGTTATTTCGTAGTTTTGAAGTCTTCACTATTATTCTACAATGTAGAAAATAGTATAAATAAAGAATCCCTGAATGAGTAGGTGTGCCCAAATTTTCAACTGGTACTGTTTGTATCAGGCATCGGAGCTTTTATGTAGTGCTATACGGGTGATAAACCTTTTTATTCAAGTGTTTGGCATGGAAAATACTGTAAAAATACTCTAAGTAACCTATATAAACAGCTACTGCTGTTGTGCTCATCATAGATTTAGTGAGGTAGAAATTATGTTTGTCAGTACATATATAATAGGAGCATTGAAGCAGTGTGCAAGTGCTGTACACAGCATGTATCCCTGCTGTCCCCAGTTAGCTATATATTTTAGTGATACACATACAGTCACAAAGGATCAACAACAGTCGCAACAAATACTGTAACTTGCCTCACCCATTTTGTCTCAGCGTGAGAGCTGCTCAGTGCCTGGCTATGACCGGAATGGCTCTGATTCCCCTTTCCAAGAACACTTGATTGATGATGCAAATTTGTCAGCGAGCGATTCACTGTCGACTTGGCCCGGTTTGACGAGACCCCTAAGCCTAGGGAGTGTGAAAAACACAACATGGAATAGGGAACACGAGTTTGGATGGGCTGGCAGACGGAGGAGGCCTTACATAGAGTAAGATTTACACTTTATGATATAGTGTACTGAGCCACTTCCAGTGTTTTCCGTAAGTACATGGAGTATGCAGCCAAATAGAAAAAATAGCCAGCTAGGGAGTTCTGGTCCTCCTCCACACACACACACTCAAAAAATGCAGAGCAAGCTCTCTTGGTGGCCTCTGGTGCATTCTAATGCCTTGATTCCATCTAAATGCAGCTAAATTATTTAATACTTTAATGACTTTACCTCACAGATTGGGAATATTAGTTTTGGTATTGAATAGAAAGACATGACTTTACGATAAAAATTACTTCAAATGTATGAATTCAGTGTGCTAGTTGTTTTAGATAACGCCTAGGGCTGTTACAGTGACTGTAATACTGCCACACCGGCGGTCACGAGTCATAAAGGCAGTCAAATTACACATGACTGTTTAGTCACGGTAATTAGGCTTCTCCAAATTCTGATGCTGCTGACGGTCATTAGTAGCATACCAAACTTACTAACTGCCTGGTACCAGCACTCTATTGTCCCTCTAATTACTCTGACATCAATGCGAATGTAATCTAAAATCTTCTCAAACACTTCATGAGCTCATGTTGTGCAACATTTCTATAGGCTATGCAATTGCGCGAGAACAGAGTGATGGCCTCTATTAAAAAGAGGAAGCTCCCCTCCGCTTTCTATAGGCTAGGCCTACTATATTTACATCTAAACTTTCCAAATATTAAGCACATGGAGTATAGCCTACCTGGCTGGCATGAAAATGAACCATGGGAAAAGCGTCCTCTATTTGCTATTTAAGTACATAGATGACATGTCTTTTTTTCCCCCGGTCCATTTTAAATCAAAATAAATTGTATATGTAAAGACCAGATTAAATCAAGAATAGTGAAAGATTAGTGGAATCTGTGTGGGGGAGCTGGACAGGTAGGATTGGTAGGACAGTGAAGGTGAACAGGTGGTCACAGGTCAGGTGACAGAGGAATGGATGAGACTGAGGCAGGAATTGCTTTAACCGTAAAGTGGTATATTTACTGAGTAGTCTGTGCTGTATAACAAAGGAAACAGAATAAAGTGTATCGAATCAAATTCATAATCACAAAGATCAAATCTTAACAATCATTCATTATTAACATAATTAGGGAATTCAGCAATCCAGTTCATTACGAAGTCAATAGGGATCATCCTTGAGTCATTTAGGCTCGTAACTATTTATCATAATCATGAGAAGAATAATACAAACAGTGATCGGTTATTCAATCTATAATCCCCATTAGTTTGATATCAGAATCGATCAGTTCAGCAAACAATGATGTTTCATATTTCACCCTTTCAAGTGTCTTCATAATTACATGTAATTTCATTATGGCATAATTGGACTGTGAGGATCCATTTAGTTCCATATATCATTAAACATTCACATTACACATTAGGTTTGAAGCGTGCGCTCCGCGGTGATAACTATAAACAATAATTGATGTCCCACTCTCCCGATCGCAAAACAGATAGTTCAGCTGAAAGGTAACAGATTCGGTGGATTTACGTGGATTCATGGACGCGCAAAACTTCTGGATTAGACGGAGTTAAGGAAGAGAAAGTAGCGAGATCGGCGATTTCCTCCTTTTATGGCTTTGAGATCTGTCGGACATTTCCACCTGACCTAATTAAAGCGCCCCTGGCCCAGCTGAGAAAGTGGCCATGAATTAAAGGATTCTTCCACCAACTCCATGGCGCTTTTCTACAAATAGTCTGATGGGTGACAATATTAGCCTATCACTTGTGAATTATCACTTGTCCCTCTGCAGCTATATGGTGAGCAATATGTTTGGAACATCGAATGGCAATCGAATCGCAATACATATAGAATCGGAATACGTACAAGTATCGTGATATCGTGTATTAAGGTCCTTGGCAGTTCCCAGCTCTGCCTTCCAGTATGCAAATTAGGGAGCCAAATCAGGTTTGCTAACAACCATCCCTAGGCTACACTGACGAGTCACTTTAGCGGTCTCTGACAAGTCTCGACATGGGCTTTGAATCGTAGGAAAATACAAACTAGATCTTTGGTCTACTTGTTCCGATGAGATACCCTAGACATATACAGTGGGCAAAAAGTATTTAGTCAGCCACCAATTGTGCAAGTTCTCCCACTTAAAAAGATGAGAGAGGCCTGTAATTTTCATCATAGGTACACTTCAACTATGACAGACAAAATTAGAAAAAAATATCCAGAAAATCACATTTTTAATGAATTTATTTGCAAATGATGGTGGAAAATAAGTATTTGGTCACCTACAACCAAGCAAGATTTCTGGCTCTCACAGACCTGTAACTTCTTCTTTAAGAGGCTCCTCTGTCCTCCACTCGTTACCTGTATTAATGGCACCTGTTTGAACTTGTTATCAGTATAAAATACACTTGTCCACAACCTCAAACAGTCACACTCCAAACTCCACTATGGCCAAGACCAAAGAGCTGTCAAAGGACACCAGGAACAAAATTGTAGACCTGCACCAGGCTGTGAAGACTGAATCTGCAATAGGTAAGCAGCTTGGTTTAAAGAAATCAACTGTGGGAGCAGTGGTTAGTATTTGTTAGTTGTGGATAGTAGTGTTTAGTAGTGGAAGACATACAAGACCACTGATAATCTCCCTCGATCTGGGGCTCCACGCAAGATCTCACCCCGTGGGGTCAAAATGATCACAAGAACGGTGAGCAAAAATCCCAGAACCACACGGGGAGACCTAGTGAATGACCTGCAGAGAGCTGGGACCAAAGTAACAAAGCCTACCATCAGTAACACACTACACCGCCAGGGACTCAAATCCTGCAGTGCCAGACGTGTCCCTCTGCTTAAGCCAGTACATGTCCAAACCCGTCTGAAATTTGCTAGAGAGCATTTGGATGATCCAGAAGAAGATTGGGAGAATGTCATATGGTCAGATGAAACCAAAATATAACTTTTTGGTAAAAACTCAACTCGTCGTGTTTGGAGGACAAAGAATGCTGAGTTGCATCCAAAGAACACCATACCTACTATGAAGCATGGGGGTGGAAACATCATGCTTTGGGGCTGTTTTTCTGCAAAGGGACCAGGATGACTGATCCGTATAAAGGAAAGAATGAATGGGGCCATGTATCGTGACATTTTGAGTGAAAACATCCTTCCATCAGCAAGGGCATTGAAGATGAAACGTGGCTGGGTCTTTCAGCATGACAATGATCCCAAACACACCGCCCGGGCAACGGAGTGGCTTCGTAAGAAGCATTTCAAGGTCCTCTTGGAATGGGCCAAAATACCAGCAACAGTGTGTGAAAACCTTGTGAATACTTACAGAAAACATTTGACCTCTGTCATTGCCAACAAAGGGTATATAACAAAGTATTGAGAAACTTTTGTTATTGACCAAATACTTATTTTCCACCATAATTTGCAAATCAATTCATTAAAAATCCTAAAATGTGATTTTGTGGATTTCTTTTCTAATTTTGTCTGTCATAGTTGAAGTGTACCTATGATGAAAATTACAGGCCTCTCTCATCTTTTTAAGTGGGAGAACGTGCACAAATGGTGGCTGACTAAATACTTTTTTGCCCCACTGTAACTACGTTGTATGATTTATGAATATCAAAGGGATATAGGAGACTGACTTTATTTAGTCAGTTTGACATCTTTTATAAACTAGTCAACACTTGCTGTTCGGTCGTCAATCAAAGCACAGTAAATAGCCTATGCCCCCAACTCTGTGACTGTATAGGCCTATGAAACAAGCAAAAGAAAATAAGTATATGTGCCAAAAACAATAATTAAATGGTTTTCAACTCATCATTAGCACTTAACATGGGACGTGTACATTTACTCACAGGAGATAATGAAGAAGCATCATGTTCTCCCTCTGTGAAAATACATTTGACTGCAGCCAACCACTGCGTACAAAAATAACACCGGTACCGAGAGGTGGGACAGATAGCAGACAAACAAACTAACAGTTTCCCTGCCATCGTTTGCTTTGACTGTCCTATCAATAGATCACTAGAAGATGCATATCTTTCGTTCTAGCGGGAGAAGGCTACACAGACATTTCTGACTAGCGAATTGAAACTTTTAAATGAAAAGAAGCCTAGTTCATTTATTAAGTGGAAAAAGTAGCCAGCTTACAATAAGTCTGTTATCGGCTATTTGGCCGGAGCTTATGGAAAACACTGCACTTCCTCTGAAGCGCTGGGCCTGGTGGAGCAGATGGAGTGGAAAGCCAAGGGAGAACAGTCTAGATGCACCATGGCCTGTGGGGCAATAGCTGCTCTGTTCCTTTCAAAATACCTTGAAATAACAGGCAAGGTGATCCCATCTCACCTCTGCTATTTCTGTCTATGGTGCCCCTGGCACAGGCAATTTGACAATCGAATGAAATTACACCGATATCTCTCAATTCTACCGAGAAGATGATCAAACTTGACTATCTAGAGGAAGTAAAAGTCGCAACAATCTCACTTTATCGAAACAATGTATCTCAATCCCTCCCAAAAAATTTGAAGATAGACAAATTCAGCTCTCTCAAGTTAAAAAATAAATCTAAACAAATCTGCCATACTGCCTCACAAGACCCCGATGGAGGACTTAATCTCTATTTATGGAATCCCAATCCTTTCCCATGTTAAATGTTTGTGATATACAGTATTTACTTCCTTCGATAAAACCATTTCCAGAAACTAACAGAATGCTAAGATCAATTAAATTCAACCTCAGTAGATGGACTAATATCCCAGTTGCTTTAACCGAACAATAAACTCAGCAAAAAAAGGAACGTCCTCTTACTGCCGACTGCGTTTATTTTCAGCAAACTTAATGTGTAAATATTTGCATGAACATCAGATTTAACAACTGAGACATAAACTGAACAAGTTCCATAGACATGTGACTAACAAAAATGGAATAATGTGTCCCTGAACAAAGGGGGTGTCAAAATCAAAAGTATCAATCAGTATCTGGTGTGGCCACCAGCTGCATTAAGTACTGCAGTGCAGCTCCCCCTCATAGACTGCGCCAGATTTGCCAGTTCTTGCTGTGAGATGTTACCCCACTCTTCCACCAAGGCACCTGCAAGTTCCTGGACATTTCTGGGTGGAATAGCCCTCACCCTCCAATCCAACCGGTCCCAGACGTGGAGATCCAGGCTCTTCGCTGGCCATGGCAGAACACTGACATTCCTGTTTTGCGGGAAATCACGCACAGAACAAGCAGTATGCTTGGTGGAATTGTCATGCTGGAGGGTCATGTCAGGATGAGCCTGCAGGAAGGGTACCACATGAGGGAGGAGGATGTCTTCCCTGTAATGCACAGCGTTGAGATTGTCTGATGATGCTGTTTCACACCGCCCCAGACCATGACGGACCCTCCACCTCCAAATTGATCCCGCTCCAGAGTACAGGCCTCGGTGTAACGCTCATTCCTTCGACGATAAACGCAAATCTGACCGTCATCCTTGGTGAGACAAAGCCACGACTCGTCAGTGAAAGTACTTTTTGCCAGTCCTGTCTGGTCCAGCGACGGTGGGTTGTGCCCATAGACGAAGTTGTTGCCGGTGATGTCTGGTGAGGACCTGCCTTACAACAGGCCTACAAGCCCTCCAGTCCAGCCTCTCGCGGACAGTCTGAGCACTGATGGAGGGATTGTGCATTCCTGGTGTAACTCGGGGAGTTGTTGTTGTGTTGCCTTCCTGTACCTGTCCCACAGGTGTGATGTTCAGATGTACCGATCCTGTGCAGGTGTTGTTATTGTTACATGTGGTCTGCCACTGCGAGGACGATCAGCTGTTCGTCCTGTCTCCCTGTAGCGCTGTCTTAGGCGTCTCACAGTACGGACATTGCAATTTATTGCCCTGGCCACATCTGCTGTCCTCATGCCTCCTTGCAGCATGCCTAAGGCTCTTTCACACAGATGAGCAGGGACCCATGGCATCTTTCTTTTGGATTTTTTCTTAACTGTAACCTTATTTGCCTACTGTCTGTAAGCTGTTAGTGTCTTAATGACCGTTCCACAGGTGCATGTTCATTAATTGTTTATTGTTCACTGAACAAGCATGGGAAACAATGTTTAAACCCTTTACAATGAAGATCTGTGAAGTTATATGGATTCTATTAATTATTTTGAAAGACAGGGTCCTGAAAAAGGGTTGTTTTCTTTTTTTTGCTGAGTTTATTTATTGTCAAAATGAATATTGCTACAGCTGAATTTCTGTAGTTCAATGCTTCTCTTGTGTCCCCGTTCTAGCTATTGGGATAAAATCCATAGTGCGGTTTCAAATATGGCAAGGACTATTCGTGCCAAACATTTAAATTGTATTTCCAGGCATTTACATTTCGTCCTAAATTGGTTTAGACATGATTATTCTGCCCCTTGGCTTAGTATAGAGAGAGATATGGTGTCTCCTATTGCCTTGGAAGAGGTGGTCTTCACTGATACATCCCTTAAACATTATGAACTATGCTTTGGTCCTATTATTGTGCACACCATTTCTATTTGGCGCAAAATTGAAAAACAATGCAACTGGGAATCAAAATGACATGTCAATACTCCAATATTTCACAATAACTCCCTGCTATATTGAAGGCGTCCTTTTGCAACCCCCAATGGTCCAAACTTTGAATCCGTACCCTTGCCGATATCATGGACAGTAGTGGTTTGAGAAAATGCAGATTTGAAAAACAAATAAAACATATACTCAAATCTTTTTTTTCTATAATTAGAACTTAGTAGTTCCTTGGGAAACCAAACTACCTAACCATCCCAAATAATATATATATAAACAACTTTTGGAAAGCTTATATTCAGAGTTTGAACAACCCTTTAACTGGAACAGAATATGAACAAATATGACCTTGGCATCCCATAATCCAAATCATCAATTTAAATATTTTAAGTTTGTTCACAGACTGTATTAAACACTAATAAAATGTTTTACGATGAGATTGGCCCCAACTGTTCACTGTGTTCCCTAAATCAGGTTGGCTCATTCCTCCATATGATGTGGAAGTGGGCGCAATCTTAGTTGCTAGGGGGTGTGCGAAAGGGTGGTAAACATGGTTTCCAGGGGAATGGGAGGTTGGTGGTGGAGGCCCAGTTCTATTTTTTTGTTTGATTTTCCTGAATGTATTATTAGTTATTAAACTGTATATATTTCTTACTGTTATTTCTTTTGAGCGGCAGCCTATGGGTACAGGTTTTATAAACTTATCATTTGTAATGTACCTTAGACTGGAAATGTAGGCCGAGTACTCAAGTGGCTCCAGGAATCTTATTCACAGTTGTAAAACGAAAGCGAATTACGCCTGTGTATGTGCTGTAACTCTATATATCATTTTAGCACAGGGTATATACACTGTTGCCAGTTTATTCGGTACACCACCCCGTTCACGAAAATGGTTCGCTCCTACAGATAGTCACGTGGCTTAATATATAAAGCAGGCAGACAGGCATCGAGGCATTCAGTTACTGTTTGATTGAATGTGAGAATGGGGAAAAAGCGACTTTGAGCATGGTATGATCATCGGTGCCAGGCGTGCCCATTCCAATATCTGAGAAACCGCCATCCTCCTGAGCTTTTCACGTATGACGGTGTCTAGGTTTTACCGAGAATAGAATGACAAACAAAACCATCCGGTCATCGGCACTCCTGTGGCCGAAAACAGCTAGTTGATGAGTGGTCGAAGGAGGACAGCATGAATCGTGCAAGCTAAGATAACAGGTGAGCCACAAACAGGCAAATAATGGCACATTACAACAGTGGTGTGCAGAACGGCATCTTGGAACACACAACTCGTTGGTCCTTGTCACGCATGGGCTATTGCTGCAGACGACCACACCGGTTCCACTCCTTTCAGCTAAAAACTGAAGCGGCTCCAGTGGACACTCAATCACCAACACTGGACAATTGAAGAGTGCAAAAACATGGGCTGATTCACCGAATTCCATTTTCTGGATGTCTTTTGGGTGGTGGACCATTCTTGATACACACGGGAAACTGTTGAGCGTGAAACTAAGCCGTGTTGCAGTTCTTGACACACTGAAACCAGTGCGCCTGGCATCTACTACCATACCCCGTTCAATGGCAATTAAATAGTTGGCCTTGCCCATTCACCATCTGAATGGCACACATACGTGATCCTTGTCTCAATTGTCTCAAGGTTTAAAAATCCATCTTTAACCTGTCTCCTCCCCTTCATCTACACTGATTTAACAGGTGACATCAATTAGGATCATATCTTTCATCTGGGTCAGTCTGTCATGGAAAGTGCAGGTGTTCCAAATGTTTGGTACACTCTGTGTTGGCTGATAAAATGTTGAATCTATCGCAATATGATTGTTTCACTCAACCAATAGGCTCTACACATCATTTGTTGAACAGATGATCCACAGAATTCCACGCTCTTAACACATTGTCAGATGAAGCTTTTTCCCCTCTATCAATGCCACGTTGTTCTTTCTCTGTATTCTCCGATTATTTATTTTACTGACCTCCCTCCCTCGTGTGTGTGTTTGTGTCTGTTCAGTGTGTGAAAACGGAGGCAGTGTTCTACTGTAAAGGCTAGAGGGGTCTGCCCTGACCCAGTGTCTAGGGGAGGTGATAAGCCTTTCCTGTAGTTAGTACCTTGCCTCATAGCAGTCCTGTGGGTTTCCTGCCGGCTCTCAGCCACAGGATATTGTTCTGGGCCGGATTAAGAGAACCCATTTAAACAGCTGGCCCACTCCAGGCCCAGAGAGCTGACCCCCAGGGTCCCAACGCCACCATTCAGACTACAGAAAACAAACTGGCTACTAAACCCCAAATCACTGTGCATAATATGGACGTATCTATGCTATTTTGCTATCACACCTCAGGAGTATACTTGGGCGGTATCAAAACAAGCCCAGTAGGTGCTGAGGGACTCCTGTTGTAAGATGTGGTCCTCTGGGCCATTCTTTTGCAGCTATTCACCCTAACATTCCTCTGTGCTCCAAACTTAGTGTGGAAATCTCTTTTTCTTCACTATCCCTAAAATCATGCGTTAGACTACTATTTCATGTGTTCTATGAGTTAGTTACATTCTCACGTTTAGTATATTAGAGTTATGTCAAGACATTATAGACATGTTTTTGTCTTTTTTAATTTTCAAGGTGTTTCAAATGGGAGAAACTAAGAGTCTCACACGCCATGCCACTAGCCTGCATTCTTTGTTTGTTTCCAGCCACTAGGCCCATGTAGACTCCTGGGTCTTGTTAATTTGCTACGGTGTGCACTAATTAATTGACAAAAATTACGCTTTTCTTATTGGACAATTTCACGTAGTTCCTCTCTAATTTGTTCTGTTTGGTGCCCATGTAGACTGAGTGTTCCTGCTCCTGGTTGTTTAGGCTATATCTCTTTCTTTCTTCCGGGGCCAACATCGCTTGCTGGCGGTCAGCGAACACCGCTGTCAGGGGAGTAGGCACGCTAGGCCCTAACTTTGATCCTAATTGATGTAACAGTGGTGATAAAAGGCAAGTCTTCGTGCGGTAAGGATATTAGTTGTTTATTGTTGGGTTCATTACCCCCGGCAGCTTTATTGACCTAGAAGGACACTTTGGGTTTAGGCTGAGGTGAGGAGGTGGGAACCTCTAGTCTGTAATCAAGTGGGAGGGGTCTGGCCTCTCTGTGACCCTAGAAGACTAAAGTATCCTTTCTCATGGTTGCTCATGGGGTTTCCCAGCATGCATTTCTCTCTTAAGTTGCCATGTATTGTAAACCAAGCTTGTTGACTTACAACATCTTGGAGGAAGTCAATAATGAGGCATCCATCCATCCATCCCCGGAGAGCAGGCGCACCAAAATATTTTCTGCGGGGGGACAATCTTATCTCCCCCTCCATGTACATATGGGGGGGGGGGGGGGGGGGGGGGGACAATGGTGAAATTTGAGGTGAATAGCGACAGGGTAAAATGTGTTGACATTCTCTGCCCTGCTGTTGAGGTCCAGGTTTGTGGCAGAATGGAAGGTGTTTATTTGGTTTTCCAACTATGTCACCCCTCTGCCTCTCTTCCCCCTTGCTTTATGTTGTTTGGCCGTTGTTGGGTACCTGTTTATATATTTGTGTTATCTGTAAAACATACAATCTATTTTGGGGTTTTATTTTATTTCTAAGATACAAATGACTACGGGTGTGAATGTATTCTATTGCTTTCATTTGTAAGATCAAACAGTCAGAATCATTTTCTGATTGATTTAATCGATATGCTCCGATGAGTAGTTTTGAACTAGTTAGTCCGTTCAGTAAAAGTACATGTCTGATCTAGTTGTCTCTCAACCAGCCTATGTTCCAGGCCTGTCTGTAAGGTGTTTGTGTCTTTCTGTGTGTATGACCTATATCTGTAGACTGAGGAAGTGGAAGCGGAGGTGGAGAGGGGCCAAAAACATAAACAAGGGCCCCAATCTCTTGTCACCTGATATACGAGCATTTCAGAAATGAAACCCATCGTATCACACAGCAAAAGAAAAGTGTTTTGTCAGCCTCCTCCCCTCCTCCCTCTTATTATATTTTCTTAGATACCAACTGCACCTCACTTCCTCGTGTTTTCTCTCTAATACAAAAGATCCACAAAATGTTTCCATGCCCCCGACGTCAAGCGGTCTCTCAAAACAAAAAGCACAGTGTCGGAACGAGGGGGGGGATGAAAAATGCATGATTACGAACAAAAACAGAGAACCGCTACAAGCCATTGTGGAAAAATGGAATCGACCCAGGCTTTAAGCTATCTCATCAACTGCTTTGTGATTGAGGAGTGCAAGACCCCAACCCCCAATGCTATATAAGGCAAGCAATGAAATGTGTTTTGTTTGGATGTGCCCCTACTCTATTCTCCAGAGGGACAGAGGATGGGATATTTTTTCTTCTTTCAATTCAATTTGAAAGGCTTTATCGGCATGGGAAACATATGTTTAAATTGCCAAAGCAAATTAAATGGACAATAAACGTGAAAAAGTGAAATAAACAATAAAACTAACAGTAAACATTACACTCAAATGGTATATTATGGCAATGTACAGTGTTGTGAAAATGTGCAAATAGTTGAAGTACAAAATGGAAAATAAAGAATCCGTTAATATGGGTTGCATTTACAATGGTGTTTGTACTTCACTGATTGCCCTTTGTCCTCTTTCTCTCTATATTTCTCTCTTTTCTTTTCTCTCTTTTCCCCTAGTTGTTTTCCTACCTTTATCTCTGTAAACCAGATGATACATCTGCCTTTGCTGTTGCTCGGCACTGATTGCGAGATTGGGTTTGCTGGCCTGTTGCTCTATGTATAAACCATGGTAAATATTTATTTGGAGATCATCAGTTGGGTAAATGAATCCATGAATGGGACAGGCCATCAGAGCCAGTGCTTTGGGGAGGCCACTCTGGAAGGAGTTACTACGTACTGGATGTGTATGAGGTTAGAAAGTCAATGCCATTTTGTATTTATTACAATGTTCATTGATTTTGCACCTCATAAATCCATCAACCCTTACTTCTTTCCTCCTTTATTCTGTGAGACGCAGCATCGCAAACAACAATTCTTTAAAGATGGCTTCCAAGCAGCTGTCTGTTTAGGGCAAATGTTCCATTTGAGAGTTCAAAAATGTTGTTGTAATCAACATGCTTTTATCAAGCATTCACCCACCAACTGATTTAATGTTTAAAGCCAACAGATGTTATTATTTTCAGATGCCTATAGATCTTAAATCAAGGACTGAATGTCCTTTTGAAGCACATCTGAAATGCGTACTTATTTGAATTGTAACTCCAAGTAATCCCTAGTTGTCATTTTCACTAGTCCTGTTGTAGAAAAGGAAAGTTGTTTTATCGTTCAGTGGGTTTTCTGGAGGGGTTTGTGCCAGCCTGGTCGTTGTACTGCCCCAGTGAGGGCATAGTTGCATGGGATTTGTTCACCCCCCTCCCCCCCTGTGATCCAGGGGCCCTGGCCCTCCTAGCCTCAGACTGGTAGAGCTGATAAGGGTTTCAGACATGCGTGAAGGTCTGGGGAGATAACAGCACTCACTTAGGGGAAGTGGCCATATCAGATTCCTTCATCGCAATCACCTCGGACTGATAAAGCTGTCAAAATGGCTTTGCTCTGACGTTTCCTAGGACTATCTCCAACGGCTATCGTTGTCTTCCCAGGCAGGTTGAAATGGGAAGAAAAGTGAATGATTGTATTCAAGATTTTTTCCCTCCCTCCGTTCTTAGTGTGAAATCATTAGAAGTTAGTGTCTGACCCCACTTACTGAAGATACAGGAGTGATGAATGTTGGTCTGGGCTCCGTCCTCCTACCACACACAGTAATATCCTGAGGTGTCTGAGGAACAGCGTTTTTAATGAAAAAACATGGAGTGGGCTGGAGGCACCCTAGATCTGTGGAAATATCTCAGAGCTGGATTAGTGGAAACCAATTTTATGGAGGGTCAGGCATAAAACCCAGTAAAAGAGGCAGTTCCAGGAAGGCTCTGAGGGACTGCATACCGAAGCAAAACCCCTTTTCTCAACAGTCCCGTAAAGTTACAAAAATTCCCCACTTCCACTTCTTCCATGACCACAGGCCACATTCTCACTCTGCCATAACCACGTTCCCCACTGCAACCACTATGAACTCAACCACAAGTGGTTGTTGCATCATGAGAGGCGAGTGTATATAGTCCATGGACTAATACCCAGAGCTGCTGCTCACACATGGACCACATTCAAGTGCAAGCAGTGGGAAAGAGCTGCACCCGAGTACCCCCCCCTTCACCACCCGACCCCAAAAGGCCCATGATGTATGTAGCCTAGATGACTTATTGGCAGACAACTAGCTGCCTTGTTCAGCATGGATAGAGGAATGGAGTTTTTAGCCTCACTGATTTAGCCAATTACCTCATTTAAGAAAATTGAGGAACGAAAGCAACGGATATGGGATACGTGAGTGAAAAGAGGGACGTTTATCTGAAAAAGCTGTGGCTCCACGCCACCCTGCTTAATGTAACCTTTACAGAGAGAGAGAGAGAGAGAGAGAGAGAGAGAGAGAGAGGCATGTGTGGACCCAGGTGGTTGCAGTCACGTAGTGAAGAAAGATGTCCGTAGTCACAGAGACCAATTTTGTTAAATGTTTTTGATCAATTTTGAGATTGTGGTAAATTGGGAAAGACCAAAAGGCTTCTTTTCAGATTCGTGCTCCGAAGTGAGGTGTTGAGAATGATTGAGAATTTCTAAGAAAGAAGCATAGTATGAATTTTAGAAGAAAGTTGTGGTTGAATATTCCCATTATGTTATAAGTACTAGAGGAAGGGGAAACCACCAGGCCTCAGTATACCTGGACCCTGATGACAGTTTCAAAGGCCCCAGAAGTGGAGTATGAAAGATCGCAGAGTGTTTT
Source organism: Oncorhynchus mykiss (assembly GCF_057628025.1). Taxonomy (NCBI): domain Eukaryota; kingdom Metazoa; phylum Chordata; class Actinopteri; order Salmoniformes; family Salmonidae; genus Oncorhynchus; species Oncorhynchus mykiss. Next base: position 32,988,457 of record NC_143033.1, on the reverse strand, counting down.
GGCACCAGTACAGGATTATCCACAATCCTGGGCCCTTAAAATAGTCTTTGTGGCTTACATCAAGTCCACTGATTCAGCCAAAAGCTGAAGAACTCTGGTTTTGGTGCATTGATTGACTGAAGACTATGCATAGTGGTTTGGGGCGGGAATCTGCCTTAGCATTATCTAGGTTAAGTGCTGAGATATTACTATTAAACACAGGCCAGGCAGCACGTTCTTAGATCATCCTCAGGGTTCACTAGTAGCGAACAATAGACAGAAGGAGGGATTGTAGGATGGAGATGTGAGGAACAGCCTGCTTCAGAAAGAGGTGGAATGATGTGACTGGAAGAATGGTGGGTTGGAAAGTTGGGGCAGGGGGGCTGAAAGATAACCACATCTCTCCACCGGGAGCCCCCAGACCAGATGGTGGAACCATTCATACTGTAGATGAGAGAGAGAATGGGTCAGACACTGCCAGCCACACTGCCACATCTAACACTTACCTCCCATTGAGCGTGTCTGTAAATTGGACAAAACAAGGGTGATCTCGAGTCTCTCTGACAATATTATTGCTAATGCCTGCCCTCCTGCGTGTGAGGAGGACCCTCATATCTCAGCCTGGTGTGATGGTTGTCTGTTCCTATTAGATGTGTCCCTGGGGCAGCTCTGTTGTGGGGAGCATCTCAGTCTCCCTCTCTCCCTCCCTCCCCATGAGGCCTGGAGCTGTTGAAAGCATACTTGGAGAGTTAATCAAGTCTGTGATTGATAGCTGCAATAACGTTTAGGCTTGTCTTTTGGTATTGTTGTTATTGTTCCCTCTCCAGAGAGGACAATGAATGAATGACTTCAGTACCCAAAAGTTTTGGGAATGTCTTCCATGTTTGTGGTGAGGGTTTATTAAATGGCCCGTTGAGGTTTCTCTCAGTGGTCTGGATTTAGTATGTTTAGGTCCATAAGGCAACATTGAAGCCTTAAATTGTGGTTAGATATATTAGAAAATAAAAGTGATTAAAATACTGGTGGGTTATTTGTGGTTCTTGGGTATTTGAGAACCTGATATGTCCCCTGAATCTATAGGAGTCATTTTAATGAACTTTGTTCTTTCGACGTTCTCAAAACCTGCTTTGTCCTTTGTTAATTTGGAACTTTCATTAACTTTTGAGACATTTGGAGACAATACAGCACAACAATATAGATTAAACCCCAGTAAATTAGGAAAAGAAACAATGAGGGGAAACAAACTCGCCACAAATTTAGAACACACATGTGGTCCATCATAACTCATACTTCCTCACTCTGTCCTCCAAACAAACCTATATAACATTAACAAATAGCGCAGCTAACAAGATGGCTGACATTACGCTGTCCGTAGAGGAGAGTCGGACCTCTGTTCTTCTGTATAGTTATTTATTTACTCTCCTGCAGTTGTAATGTAAATCTGTCAGCATCACAGAAGCATCCTCTATTATACAGTACATGTCTGTTGAGTTCCTGTGGTAGAGAGCCTTTTGATTAATATCCTGATTTTCTTCCTCCCTGTACTTTCTAGGCTCCACACAGCACAGAGAGCCATCAAGCAGACCCAGGTGACGGTGCAGAAGATCGGGAAGGAGATTGAGGAGAAGCTGAGGACGACAGTGGCCTGCAACGAGCGGGTGAGTCAGCCAGCCACATACAGATCCTCCACTGATCTCTGCTCATCCACAACTCATCCTCTTGCAAACCCATTATCTATGTTGTGCCAATATCATGTGCTTACTATAATAATCAGTTTGTGAGATTAGACCTGGCTAGGAGAACTGAAGTCTTTGTTCTTTTTTTTATTTGACCAAAGATGATTGTGCTCGTCCAGATGAGAAGCACTAGCAGCTACTCCTGTAGTCAGCCAAAACAACCACCTGGGATCATCCAGCAATAATAATCTGTGGACGGCACCAAGCTAGCACTAGGCTAAATGCTCAGCACATTGTAGATAGTGTATTACACAGATCCTTATAATAATATGTAATTAGACCCTCAGGCTTTTATCATATCATCTATTTAGACAGATTAAGCGGTCACCCTCTATCGCCCTCAAACTCAACTCTGGACAGGGTTGGGGAGTAACGGATTACATGTAACAGATAAATGTATTCAGTATTCAGATTACAGATTCTTTTGAAAAACGAAATGATTACTTCTAGGATGACTTTTAAATTCATTCAAAAAAATATTTAACACCTTTCTGTTTTCTCAGTGACATTAAAATCAGCATTGAAAAAAGGTGCATGTTTAAATTTGTTCAATCTGAGCGAGTCTGATTACAAGTCAGAGAACACTATGATGACACACCAGATGCGTTTGATGGATTGCGGGAAAATAGCAGGAATAGGCTTTTGTAGTCCAAGCTAAGTCTTCCAAAGATAATGCTGCAGTCATTTTCCAACTTTAATAAACACTTGGAGGTAAGGATGACAGCAGTGGTGTAGCCTACGGGCAATACAGATATCACTTATTATTGATATCTAGGCTACATAGCGCATTGATGTGATTCACACTGCTGCTCTCTCATTTAGCTATTTGCGCCTTATGCATTGTAGATTTTTTTGAATGTGGATGGCTGTTCACAAATGTATATGTGTTTTTTACACCAATAATGGTTTAATTGAAGAAGTTTAAGCTGCCTATCAATCATTGTTTTGGCGACCAGGGGTATATTCAGTAAGGAATCCGTTTACTGTTTAAGAACCAAATGGAAGCAAACAGAGTAAAACGAGAGTTTCTCTTGGACAAATTCAGGTAGAACTCTCTCCGTTTTCGTTCCGTTTGCTTTCGTTTAAGAAAGGTTTTGCAACAGAATCGGCGTAATGAGTATTCCCCAGTGGTCAGCAACTAGAGGTCGACCGATTCTGATTTTTTTAACGCCGATACTGATTATTGGAGGACCCAAAAAAAGCCGATACTGATTATTGGAGGACCCAAAAAAAGCCGATACTGATAAATCTGCCATTTTTTTTTTACACTTGTGTGTATAAGGTAGTAGTTTTGGAATTGTTAGTTAGATTACTCGCTGGTTATTACTGCATTGTCGGAACCAGAAGCACAAGCATTTCGCTACACTCGCATTAACATCTGCTAACCATGTGTATGTGACAAATACATTTGATTTGATATTAGTTGTAATAATGAGAATTACAACAATGCTGAATGAACACTTATTTTAACTTAATATAATACATCAATAAAATCTATTTAGTCAAATAAATAATGAAACATGCTCAATTTGGTTTAAATAATGCAAAAACAAAGTGTTGGAGTAGAAAGTAGTAAAGTAAAAGTGCAATATGTGCCACGTTAAAAAGCTAACGTTTAAGTTCCTTGCTCAGAACATGAGAACATATAAAAGCTGGTGGTTCCTTTTAACATGAGTCTTTAATATTCCCAGGTAAGTTGTTTTAGGTTGTAGTTATTATAGGACTATTTCTCTCTATACCATTTGTGTTTCATATACCTTTGACTATCGGATGTTCTAATAGGTACTTGAGCATTGCCAGCCTAATCTCAGGAGTTGATAGGCTTGAAGTCATAAACAGTGCCATGCTTGAAGCATTGCGAAGAGACGCTGGCAAACGCAGTAAAGTGCTGTTTGAATGAATGGTTACGAGCCTGCTGCTGCCTTCCACCGCTCAGTCAGACTGCTCTATCAAATCATAGACTTAATTATAATATAATACACACAGAAATACGAGCCTTAGCTCATTAATATGGTCGAATCCGGAAACTATCATAACGAAAACAAAACATTTTATTTCATTTTATTTATTTATTATTTCAGTGAAATACGGAACCGTCCCGTATTTTATCTAACAGGTGGAATCCATGAGTCTAAATATTGCTGTTACATTGTACAGCCTTCAATGTTATGTCATAATTACGTAAAAGTCTGGCAAATTATTTCGCAACGAGCCAGGTGGCCCAAACTGTTGCATATACCCTGACTCTGCGTGCAATGAACGCAAGAGAAGTGACACAATTTCCCTAGTTAAAATAAATTAATGTTAGCAGGCAATATTAACTAAATATGCAGGTTAAAAAATATATACTGTGTATTTATTTTAAGAAAGGCGTTGATGTTTATAGTTAGGTACACATTGGTGCAACGACAGTGCATCTTTCGCGAATGCGCTTGTTAAATCACCCGTTTGGCGAAGTAGGCTGTGATTCAATGATAAATTTACAGGCACCGCAACGATTATATGCAACGCAGGACAAGCTAGATAAACTAGTAATATCATCAACCATGTGTAGTTAACTAGTGATTATGTTAAGATTGATTGTTTTTTTTAAAAAGATAAGTTTAATGCTAGCTAGCACCTTACCTTGGCTCCTTGCTGCACTCGCATAACAGGTAGTCAGCCTGCTACGCAGTCTCCTCGTGGAGTGCAATGTAATAGGACATGATCGGTATCCACAAATGCTGATTATCGATTGTTATGGAAACTTGAAATCGGACCCAATTAATCAGCCATTCCGATTTAATCGGTCAACCTCTACTTGCAACAGCTGCATAGTGCGGTACCCAACCTATGGAATTAAAGTTTCAGCGAGTTTCTCCCTTCTAAACTCACCCATGGTATTGTGCTCCATACAGTCAAAAACAAGTTTCATTTTTAAAAGACCACGAATGCGTCTTTTATTGCTCAAAAACGGACACATGCTCAAACCCACACACTTTTTATAGACTTAAACAGCTGCAAATTATCAAGATATCAAAATGTCACCAACAAATGTAAACAATAGGCGTCCTTAGCAAATGCACTATATGGGGTTAATTTTTCAAATGCAAATAAAGCTTTTCGGTAGTGCTCGAAGCATGCCATTCGAGAGCAGCATTTCTTCTTCAACTCAAAACAATTTGGCTAATCTATATTTCCCAAGTCCTAATCTTGAAGATCAGGTATTTTTAAATTAATTGGAATAGCTGGAAAGATGTAAAGATAATCATATTATTACCTGTAGTAGAAAGCAATGGGTTATAGCAGGCCAACATAACCAGCCCATAAAGTAAAATGTAACATCCAAACTCTAACATTGATTTATCCTGCAATGGATGTTGTTCAATTAGTAATATTCATTTTTGTCTTCTTCTAATGCCTCTTAAGCAGGTTGACATTGGCGATATTGTTAAAATTAATGAAAACAAAAATGAGCTTTTTGGTCTTAATTGAAGGTTAGGGTTAGGCATTAGGGGTTAGCAGTGTGGTTAACTATAGGGTTAAGGTTAGGTTTACGTTTAAAACCAGATTTTATGACTTTGGCTGTAATCCAATTACTTTACTGAGTTCTGGTAATCCAAAAGTTAAGCTACTGATTTACAATTTTGGACAGGTAACTAGTAACTGTAACAGATACATTTAGAAAGTAACCTACCCAACCCTGACTCTGGACTTCAAAACCAGTGCCACTGCATTCTTTATTGTTCCCCTCTAATCAGGGACTGATTTAGACGGGTGCAATTAGTAATCAGGTACAACAGAAAACCAGCAGAAAAAAAAAAAAGTGTAACTTTATTTCCACCCTCCAAGTCAAATCAAAACCAATAAAAAGAAAGCATATTTAAAAATGTTGGAATTGGCTTCCAAACAGCTGTGAAAACGGAGTGGTAATCCTAGGTTTTAAATGTTGTGTTTATTGTAAACGTACACTTCAAAAGGTCCTGTTAAAAAAGCCCTGGGGCTCTGACACTTTCATGTTTTGGGGCTCAAGGTATAGGCTACACTGTCAAGTTAAAAGCTGATTTTTGCACACAAGATTTAGCCGCCCTCCCCCCTTTCCTCCACAGCTTTCTCTACAGTGTGTGTGTTCCTACAGTGCCTTCAGAAAGCATTCACACCCATGGACTTTTTCCACATTTTGTTTTGTTACAACCAGAATTTAAAATTAAATTGAGATTGTTGTCACTGGCCTACACATACTACCCTATAATGTCAGTGGAGTTATGTTTTTGAAAAATGTAACTAATTCATTAAAAATGAAAGCTGAAATGTCTTTAGTCAATAAGTAGTCAACCACTTTTGTTATGGCAAGCCTAAATAAGTTCAGAAGTAAAAATGTGCTTAACAAGTCACATAATAAGTTGTGTGTGCATGTGCAATAATCGTGTACCCCACAGATACAATTTCAAACACACATTCAACTACAAAGACCAGGGAGGTTTTCCAATGCCTCGCAAAGAAGGGTGCCTATTTGTAGATGGGTAACAATAAATAAAAAATAATATCCCTTTGAGCAATGTGGAATTATTAATTACACTTTGGATGGTGTATCAATAAACTCAGTCACGACAAAGATGACAAACTCCATTACCTTAGAGGAAGGAAACTGCTCAGGGATTTCACAATGAGGCCAATGGTGTCTTTAACAATTACAGAGTTCAATGGCTGCGACAGGAGAAAACTGAAGCTGGCTCAACAACATTGTAGTTACTCCACAATACTAAGCCACTTGACAGAGTGAAAAGGAAGCCTGTATAGAATTAAAAAAAAATATTCCAAAACATGCATCCTGTTTGCAACAAGGCACTAAAGTAGTACTGCAAAGAAATGAACTGGATGTCCTGAATACAAAGTGTTATCTTTGGGGCAAATCTAATGCAACATATTACTGAGTACCACTCTCCATATTTTAAATCATAGTGGTGGCTGCATCATGTTATGGGTATGCTTGTAATTGTAAACATGTTCAGGGGTATTTCATGTTAAACAAATGATAAGCAATTTGACAGAGCTTGAGTAATTTTGAACAGAATAATGGGCAAATATTGTACAATCGCTGCCAAATGTGATTCGAAAATGTATTGACTCAGGGGTGGGAATACTTATGTAAATTAGATATTTCTGTTTTTCATTTTCAATTAATGTGCAAACATTTCAAAGAATATGTTTTCACTTTGTCATTATGGGGTATTGTGTGTAGAAGGGTGAGAGAGAGAATATATGGCTGTAACACAACAAAATGGAATAAGTCAAGGGTTATGAATACTGTGTGTGTGTGTGTGTGGCTGTCATCACGGTCAGAGGAGACTGCTCCAACAGTTTCTTGTTGTTGTTCACCTACATACCTCAGTTAGTTGTCCCCTTCTCTCTCAGCCTGTTGTTGTCTGAGTGCTGTGTTCTTTACCACTGAACTAAACTGACTACTTACTAGCACCTCAGTCAATCAGATGATGAAGACACACACACACTACAGCACAATGTTCCTATTGAAAAGGCCTTTTGGCTGATACTTCCTCTCAATGAAACATTCCAAAGCCTTTTAGAGTTCACCTCAGCTAATAAATCATGTTCTATCTCCTTTTGATCAGCCACCGCTGCTCTCTCTGTGTACTGTAGCTGAGACAGATCCTTTTAAAATGATCCCACTGAGTTATTGGTTTCGAAAGAGGGGAGCATTGTGTGTGTCTTACTCTGAGTCTCCCCTCTCTGTTTATGAGTGCTCTCCCTGTTAGTATCTCTCTCTCCCTCTGTCTGCCCACCCCACCTCACGTCTGTGTGGGATCAAAGGGTGTGGAATGGAGCCCACCAACACGGCCCGGCGTGGCCCTTTCACCCTCTCACCCACACTCTGCCATTGATCTCCAGGGTTACGGCCAGGTTATGCCTCTGTCGCTGTTGACTCAGCTGACCAACTGGCTGTTTGATGTCCGGGGACCTTCAGACAAGCAATACACAGCGCTTTGGCTGTAAGGCGCACACACATGCACACACACACACACATGCACAGTCACACACACGCATGCATGCACACACACACACGCACCCGCGCAAGCACTACATACATCACACACACCGGCCTTAGCCTACCTGTCAACTCTGGCATTTGGCAAAAGGCTAGAGGAGGGCTGTAGTTAGTGGTGGTTAACACGCGAGCTGCAGCATTCCTGCACTACATATGGGCTCTGACACTCCGGGAGATGGGGGCTCTATCTAGCCTGTCTGAGTGACTGACACCCTCTGTTTTCCTAAAAAAAAAGCCTCAGAAGACCTTGATAAGAGGCATATCAGCATTTACTGATCCTGGCTGCGATCGCCATCTGTGTGTGTCCGTCCGTGTGCGTGCCTACATTTGTGCCTGCGTGCGTGTACGTGTCTTCTGTGTGTGTGTTGATACCACACACAGCTGCAGGCAACTGGCAAAATAAATGCTCTCTCTAAATAACAAGGTTAAAATTCCTGCTGGGTCAGAAGATAGAATGCAGGACTGACTGGGATGATCATATCAAGCAGCCAGATTGGAAGAGGAGGGAGATGCTCAGTCAGCTTACTCTCTCTCTGGTTTTCATTAGCCTCCTTGGCGGTGGATTATGATACTGATCAGAGGAATCAAAATGGGTTTGAGTTGGAGGACAAGCTCTCTCTCTCCATCCATCCCTCTTTCTCCTCTAATCTTTCCAACTTTGTGCCCTGCGAAAGAGCAAGCGCTGTTCTTCATTTGGGGGGTAGTACATCCAGGGCTGGAGGGGGCCTCCCAACAGGCCTTAAGTGAACCCCAGATAGAGTGAGATGTTCGGGGATGGTGTTGGGGCCTGATGGGGAGGCACCCTGTGGTGGCTGGAGATGTTGACTAATTGACTTGCATATACTAATGGCTCTATCCAGGTATACCCAGGCGACGGGGCATGTGGTGAGCTAGATGTCATCTGGTGTTGATGCTAGCCCTGTGTGTGTGACCCTGCACCACCTTCTCCCCACCCCTAAGGGTGCAATGCTGATGCTGTACTATTTCTTACATGGTAGCACATTTATCTTGTCTCCCCCACACTTGTTTGAGAATCTCCAGTCCTCACGTCTCTCATGATCATTTCTCATATGCCCCTTCCTCCCCCTTTCCAAGCGAGACCATTTGGAAGCCATCTGGACACACACACACACCTAAACACACAGCTCAGCTTCTCTCCTACTGCTCTGACAGTCTGAAGTGTTTGATATGGTGATAAACTGTGACTTCAGGCTGTGTGGTGAATACCACAGCAGGATTCAGTCTCTCTGTCCACTCCAATGTAATCAGAATCTAATGTTTCACTGGCGCAGCCTCCTCCGTCACCCCTGTGCCCCGCAGTCCCATGATCATTCTACAGCCAGCTGTCTGCCAGCCAGGGAAGAGAAGTATTTGGTTCAGTTCAGCACTCATGGACTAATCGTCATCTACCTGGCCTGGCCTGGCCTGGCCTGGCCTTGGATAGTTAGGACTGCAATATAATGGCTAACTCTATGCCCCCCCCTCCCGCACCAACTCCATTGGCTTGTCTGCAGCTGATAAATTAGTGAATAGGTGATGTTGGTGCTCTCTCATCTTCTTCTCGTACAGTACATGTTTGCCAAAACATGGATAACCTTTGTTTAACCAGCTAATTAGCTGCTATTAGCAAAAATGTGTTTTGAGTTCCCTTTTTCAGATAATAGGCTATGTTAGTGTTTACACTTCCTCTTCCAATTACAATGTAGGGAGGTGAAAATAATGAAAACTATCTACCAAATCTAATAATTTAAAATGTTGATTACAACAATACTGAATGTATTGTACAAATCTGTCATCCTGCCCCTGAACAAGGCAGTTAACCCACTGTTCCTAGGCCGTTATTGAAAATAAGAATTTGTCCTTAACTGACTTGCCTAGTTAAATAAAGGAAAAATAAATAAAAATATGATGGGGGTCCGTGGGTCTCCGGTTTGCCTGGGTGGAGGTCCATGGGCAAAAAAAGGTTGAAGACCCCTGGTCTGAGAGAAAAGGGCAGAAGTGAGGAAGGTCCAGTTCCTGGATGTAGTAAGCCCCGCTCCAGGCCTTAGAGGGTTCAGCCACAATGTCAGTCCCAGAATGAACCAGTCACAAAGCCCACCCACTTCTATCAGATAACACTTTAATACATAACACACTGGCCCTTTACGCCAGTTAGTGCGGTGTTCTCTCTCTCGCTTGGCAGTGACGTCAAACCCATTCACGTCCTTGAACTATATTTAGTACAATATCAAAATGCACCACAGGACAAATTCCATATGGTGTAATTGTATGACATTGGTGTCAACATAGTAGGTTAGTCCAAGTGTCTACACAGGCCACATTGAAGATTTTAAGATTGTCATTATCTATCATGCTTCCAGTGTCAATCTAAGTTGGGATTTTGAGGAAATTTATACATTTATTTTTTAACTGTGATCGACCGCCTTGGTTCTGTCTTATGTAGCAAAATTTGAAAGTGTTTTTTTTTTACATTGGATTAAGAGCTACAAAATGGTATATCATACACTGCACTTGAGGAACAACGGGAAAGTAATTCTACTTTGAAAGTTGATAAACTTGTAACCTCACTTTTGAGAAAATGGCCTGTTTTGGTACCTACTGGAGAGCTCTTCTTTGTCTACACCCATTCAGCATCGTTCACGCCCTCTTAAGCTTTTTGCCCCAACAATCTCTTTAAGAGTTTATCTGAGCTTTCTGTCTAAACAACAACAGTCAAGCGCCCAAGCTAACTGGTTAACGTTGGCAAGCTTGCTAGCTACTTCCAGACACAAATGAGAGAACCGCTCACTGACCATTTTCTCGCCCTAGCAGAGCTGGTAGGCTGTTTTTATGTTATCCCGAGTGTTGGTGACTGCAACTGTGCTGCTGTCAACAATTTATGTTTTTTTGGCAACATTTACTGACACCGGCCATATTCAGCGGGTGTTGAGCGTTAATTTGTCAGTTACTCTGCGCTCTGGCACACTCAGACGAGAGTGCTCTGAAATCGGAGTAGAGCAAATTTACCAGCTACGTCTATCAATAGTTGTCGCAGTGACATTCTATTGAAAAGGATACTTTCAAAGTGGTCTTTTAAGACATGTAGCTAGCTAGGTAAACAATGAACCATAATCCCAACTCATGACATTACTACCCTGCATGAAGATGCAGGTAGCTAACCAACCAGGTTCAATGTTAGCTAGCTAAAATTAGGATATAACTAGCAAAGCAAATGGCTCTGAGATAAAAAATAATAAGATCATACACGTAATGTTAGCTAGCTAGCTAACAGTACACTTTAACTTGAAATGAAAATGACTTTCTGTCAAAATTAGAAAAGTGTAATATTTGAAAATGTTGCGAGCTAGACTATCTTACCTGTATACATCACAGATGGACGCTGCTTCCTGTCACGGATGCCATGGTTGTCCTTAGTTTGAAGATGTAATCCGGAGTCAGGTGTTTTCTCCATCTCCTTAGCTATCATACTGTAATTCCACTGATTTCAAAACTCGGTCTTCCAAAAAGTGGAGAGCAACACTTACACAGTTCTACTACACGATACATAAAAAAAGCTGAGTTAGACAGGATTACCTACACTTACTGACCAGCTCAAAGAGAAGCGTGCTATATGGCAGACCAATCCGTACTCATTTCTCGGCATGTCCAGCCCACTCATTACCTCAGCCAATCATGGCTAGCGGGAAGGTTGCTGACTTTTTCTGTGGCTAAACCAACTAGGCTCGTAATTTAACAATTATATTCATATTTACAGATGTCATGCAGGTATGTTATTAAGGTACATGAACGTTCACATGTTCCATTTCTGCCAAAAAAACGCATTTTGCTAAAAAAAAAGGTTTACTTTCAAATGGCTCTCCTGTGAAGTAGTGACCTGCGACATACACCTAGTTTCCTGAGTATTTTGAAATGCATTTCAGAAATAAATAGTTTAAAAGCATATAGTATTGTTATTTGACCTGTTTCTGTATCGTACTATATTTAGTCTTTGGACACATTTCATGAATCAAGTCATGTGAATACTTGTTTAAATTATATATACAAATACATCTATATATATATATATATATAAATACACCTCACCCCTAGACTACATGCAGTATAAGCAAATGCAAGTCAATGGAGACTGGAGAGTGAGTAATTTCAGAGTTTTCCCTCTTTCTCATATCTTAAACATGTTCAGATCTCAATAATTGTTGGTATATACACTACCATTCAAAAGTTTGGGGTTACTTAGAAATGTCCTTGTTTTTGAAGGGAAAGGGAAAAGTTTTTGTCCATTTAAAATAACATCAAATTGATCAGAAATACAGTGTAGACATTATTAATGTTTTAAATGACTATTGTAGCTGGAAAATCTACATAGGCGTACAGAGGCCCATTATCAGCAACCAGCACTCCTGTGTTTCAATGGCAGGTTGTGTTAGCCTTTTTAAAATTATGACTTGGATTAGCTAGTTGATAATTAGAAAACCCTTTTGCAATTATGTTGGCACAGCTGAAAACTGTTGTCCTGATTAAAGAAGCAATAAAACTGGCCTTCTTTAGACTAGTTGAGTATCTGTAGTATCAGCATTTGTAGGTTAGATTACAGGCTCAAAATGGCCAGAAACAAAGACCTTTCTTCTGAAACTCATCAGTCTATTCTTGTTCTGAGAAATACAGGCTATTCCATGTGAGAAATTGCCAAAAAACTGAAGATCTCGTACAACACTGTGTACTACTCCCTTCACAGAACAGGGCAAACTATCTCTATCCAGAATAGAAAGAGGAGTGGGAGGCCCCGGTGCACAACTGAGCAAGAGGGCAAGTACATTAGAGTGTCTAGTTTGAGAAACACGCCTCACTTGTCCACTACTGGCAGCTTCATTAAATAGTACCGTCAAAACAACAGTCTCAACGTCAACAGTGAAGAGGCGATTCCGAGATGCTGGCCTTCTAGACAGAGTTGCAAAGAAAAAGCCATGTCAGACTGGCCCCCCAAAAATACAAGATTAAGATGGGAAAAAGAACACAGACATTGGACAGAGGAACTCTGGCTAGAATTGTGCAAAGAAGTCATTTACACGGCACTTCATCCTAGAATGAGGTCCTGAGTGCTCTGGAGCAGGTTTTCATCAAGCATCTCTCTGTACTTGGCTCCGTTCATCTTTCCCTCGATCCTGAGGCTCCCTGTCGCTGAAATTCATCCCCACAGCATGATGCTGCCACCACCATGCTTCACCGTAGGGATGGTGCCAGGTTTCCCCCAGACGTGACGCTTGGCATTCAGGCCAAAGAGTTCAATCTTGGTTTCATCAGACCAGAGAATCTTGTTTCTCATGGACTGTGGGTTCTTTAGGTGCCTTTTGGCAACTCCAAGCGGGTGGTCATGTTCCATTTACTTAGGAGTGGCTTCCGTCTGGCCACTCTACCATAACGGCCTGATTGGTGGAGTGCTGCAGAGATGGTTGTCCTTCTGGAAGGTTCTCCCATCTCCACAAAGGAACTCTGGAGCTCTGTCAGATCGACCATCGAGTTATTGGTCATCTCCCTGACCAAGGCCCTTCTTCCCCGATTGATTTTTGCTCTGACATGCACTGTCAACTGTGGGACCTTGTATGGACAAGTGTGGGCCTTTCCAAATCATGTCCAGTCAATTGAATTTGCCACAGGTGGACCCCAATCAAATTGTGGAAACATCTCAAGGATGATCAATGGAAACAGGATGCACCTGAGCTCAATTTCAAGTCTCATAGCAGAGGTTCTGAATACTTATGTAAATCTGGTGTTTTTATTTTCAATAGATTTGCAAAAATGTATATTCAAATTTTGGTCCAGGCAAGAAATATACTAAAAATTAAGATCTGAACATGTTTAAGATGATAGAGAATTTTGTAAAATTACTCTCTCTCCAGTCTCTATTGACTTGCATTGGATTTGCTTATACTGCATATTCTCTAGTGGTGTGTGTGTGTGTGTGTGTGGATTTATTTAGATATTGTTGATATATACACTACCGGTCAAAAGTTTTTAGAACACCTACTCATTCAAGGGTTGTTCTTTATTTTTTACTATTTTCTACATTGTAGAATGATAGTGAAGACATCAAAACTATGAAATAACACATGGGATTATGTAGTAGCCAAAAAACTGTTAAACAAATCAAAATATATTTTATATATGAGATTCTTCAAATAGCCACCCTTTGCCCTGATGACAGCTTTGCACACTCTTGGCATTTTCTCAACCAGCTTCACCTCGAATGCTTTCCAACAGTCTTGAAGGAGTTCCCATATATGCTCAGCACTTGTTGGCTGCTTTTCCTTCACTCTGTGGCCCAACTCATCCCAAACCATCTCAATTGGGTTGAGATCGGGTGATTGTGGAGGCTAGGTCATCTGATGCAGCACTCCATCACTATCTTTCTTGGTCAAATAGCCCTTACACAGCCTGGAGGTGTGTTGGGTCATTGTCTTGTTGAAAAATAAATGATAGTCCCACTAAGCGCAAGCCAGGTGGGATGGCGTATTGCTGCAGAATGCTGTGGTAGCCATGCTGGTTAAGTGTGCCTTGAATTATTTTAAAAAATACTGATAATGTCACCAGCAAAGCACCCCCACACCATCACACCTCCTTCATGCTTCATTGTGGGAACCACACATGCTTAGATCATCCATTCACCAGCTCTGTGTCTGACAAAGACACTGCGTTTGGAACCAAAAATCGCAAATTTGGACTAATCAGACCAAAGGACAGATTTCCACTGGTCTATTGTCCATTGCTCGTGTTTCTTGGCCCAAGCAAGTCTGTTCTTTTTATTGGTGTCCTTTAGTAGTGGTTTCTTTGCAGCAGTTCGACCATGAAGGCCTGATTCACTCAGTCTTCTCTGAGCAGTTGATGTTGAGATGTGTCTGTTACTAGAACTCTGTGAAGCATTTATTTGGGCTGCAATCTGACGTGCAGTTAACTGTAACTGCAGTAGAAGTAACTCTGGGTCTTCCTTTCCTGTGGCGGTCCTCATGACAGCCAGTTTCATCATAGCGCTTGATGGTTTTTGCGACTGAACTTTCTAACTTCTTGATATTTCCTGTATTGACTGACCTTCATGTCTTAAAGTAATGATGGACTGTTGTTTCTCTTTGCTCATTTGAGCTGTTCTTGCCATAATATGGACTTGGTCTTTTACCAAATAGGGCTATCTTCTGTATACCACCCCTACCTTGTCACAACACAACTGATTGGCTCAAATGCATTCAGAAGGAAATAAATTCCACAAATTAACTTTTAACAAGGCACACCTGTTAATTGAAATGCATTCCAGGTGACTACCTCATGAATCTGGTTGAGATAATGCCAAGAGCGTGCAAAGGGAGGCCACTTTTTTTGAAGAATCTCAAATATGATCATAGTTTTGACACACACACACACACACACACACACACACACACACACACACACACACATATATATATATATATATATATATATATATATATATATATATATATATATATATATATATATATATATATATATATATATATATATACACGCACACACATGCACAATACATGACCAGAAGTATGTGGACACCTGCTCGTCGAACATCTCATTCCAAAATCATGGGCGTTCAATATGTAGTTGGTCCCCCCCACTCTTCTGGGAAGGCTTTCCACTGGATGTTGGAACAATGCAGCGGGGACTTCCATTCAGCCACGAGGATTAGTTAGGTCGGGCACTGATGTTGGGCGATTAGGCTTGGCTCGCAGTCAGCGTTCTGATTCATCCCAAAGGTGTTCGATTGGGTTGAGGTCAAGGCACTGTGCAGGCCAGTCAAGTTCCTCCACACCGATCTCGACAAACTATTTCTGTATGGACCTCGCTTTGCCCACAGGGGCATTGTCTTGCTGAAACAACAAGAACAAGTTCAATGGCGGCGAGCTTTACACCACTCTAGCTGACACTTGGCATTGTGCATGGTGATCTTAGGTTTTTGTGCCGTTGCTTGGCCATGGAAACCCATTTCATGAAGCTCCTGACAAACAGTTATTGTGCTGACATTGCTTCCATTGGCAGTTTGGAACTTGGTTTTGAGTGGTGCAACCGAGGACAGATGATTTTTACGCGCTTCAGCACTCGGCGGTCCCGTTCTGTGAGCTTGTGTGGCCTATCACTTCGCGGCTGAGCCTTTGTTGCTCCTAGACGTTTCCACCTCACAATAACAGTACTTACAGTCGACCGGGGCAGCTCTAACAGGGCAGACACTTGATGGAAAGGTGGCATCCTTTGACGGTACCATGTTGAAAGTCACTGAGCTCTTCAGTAAGGCCATTCTACTGCCAATGTTTGTCTATGGAGATGTCTAGGTGCTCGATTTTATACACCGGCCGGCAACTGGTGTGGCTGAAATAGCCAAATCCACTCATTTTGAAGGGGTGTCCACATACTTTTGTGTTTTTACCACAAATTATTAAGATCTGATCATTTGAACATGTATTCACATGAATTCACATTTATAAAATATGTCCAAAGACTAAATATAGTACAGTGTAAAAAACTTGTATTTTAGACAAACACTTTGGCCAATTGAAGAATCATTTTCCAGATTTGTCCATCAGTAAGCTCAGAGAACAAGTGTACCAAAGGAAATTATATTTTTCCGTTATGGACATGAAGAGGTTAACTCGCATTTGCCCTTTATATGAGGATCTCCAATTTCTCTCGTGAGGGATTTTGGAGGGGTTATTTTGAAAGACCTTGTTTGAGGCCCCACTTGTCTTCATCCATCCAGTATTGACAGTGTATAATGGGTTATGAGAGGCGTATTGAATGAGTTTGTTATGGGATTGGCCCTAGATTGTGTGGCTTGTTCTGAGAGACCTAATGGGGATATGGTGTTGAGCTGGAATAATGAAAAGCACTTGCTGTGGTGAAACATATATATACTCTCTTTCTATTTCTTTCTTTCTCACTCTCTCTCGGTTTATTCTTCATTTTCTCCTCTCCACCTCTCTCTCTCCTTTCTTCGCTCTCTCTCTGCAGAAGAAGGAGCGGGAGTGTATGCAGATGCGTCTCGGGATGCTACGAGGTGAGCTGGAGAGACAGAGGAAGGTGCTGGGCCGGGAGACAGACCTGCGGCAGAAGGAGAGAGCACAGCTTCAGAAGAAAGGTAAGGGGTATTTGGAGTTGGACACAACTGGCTGGCATTTACAAGCCACTAGATATTACAATTTCAAATTGCATATAGTGTGGGGACTGGCGTCCATATGGGATTGTACTCCTGTTATGTACCTTACACTGGGGTTGCCCTAAACGGGACCCTAGTATTCTGTGTAGTGCACTACCTCTGATAGATCCTACGAGACTGGTATGCTGAAGGTCAGCCAACTGCTGTTCTTGGGCTACTTATTTCACGGCATGTTCCACTCCAGACCATTACAGTACAGTAGAGTACAGTACAGCACCTCACACACAGGAAACCTCTTTCACTGTTGACCGGCTGGAGTCTCTGAGTCACTCCACTACAGTGACAGTTTTCCCCCTTGCCGTGCGACACTCTGACAGACTTTTCTGTGCCGGCCAGCCAAGTTGTTCTACCAGGGCCGGTAATGTAACACGTTAGCGTTTTATGGCGTCGTTGAGTCAATTATATGGGTTCAATAACAGAATAACTGCCGGCTGTATCATGTCTGGGATGGGTGGGTTTGTTTTACTGGCATGTTTACTGCTCCATATCCGTTATGTCCGCAGGGAAATAAACCTAACAGAGTTCATATTCAACACCACCACCATGATGGGCACGCACAGACCGGTTCACACATGCACAGAACAATACATATATACTTTTATGGCATTGATATTAATGTCTTGGCTCTTTTCCTGTAGGTATATGGGATTATCCAGGTGGCTTAGATAATTAAGTGAATCACATCTTGTAAGTATGTACGCAGCTGTCCTATACGTAGTCTATGCATTCATACATTTTGTGACTGTGAGGTGTGTTATCAACCTTTCATAAAAAATGGCACCTGCTAGTCATAGGAGGAATATGAGCAATTAGGGAAGGCACATCGAATGAGCTTCCAGTTTTTTTTGAGAGGTCGTGTCTCTGATGGACCTGGGGCCAGATCATGTTGACCCTCCACTCCTTGTGTCTGAGTGACTTTCAAAGCTTTCACTTCTGGCAGACCCATCCGTGTCCCTCTCTCCGTCTCCCTCCTTCTTCCTCTCCTGTTTTCTCTGACCAGTCTGTTATTGTATTTGTTTAACAGCAGGGTGGGGTGGGCAGTGTTGTTTAACAGCAGGGTATGGTAGGGTGTGTTCAAAGAGGACTGGGGGGATGAAGTCTCTGATGGATCCAGGTTCTGTGTTTGGCCAAAGGTCAGGAAGCCATGGTGGTTTGGTTCTCCCTAAAATGGCTTGTGTTATTGATTTGACTGGTTGTCTGGACCGCAGCCCAGCATACCTGCCTGCACACACTGTGTTCATAACCTCCAGGCTCTCACACACACACACACACACACACAAAAAAAAACTACCCTGAGGTATGGTTTGTGTCCCCGTCCTGACGAATGGCCCTTAATCCTCTGTGTCACCACTGCTGGATTAAGAATGTCTTTTTATTTTTTATTTAACTAGGCAAGTCAGCTAAGAACAAATTCTTATTTTCAATGACTGCCTCGGAACAGTGGCTTGTTCAGGGGCAGAACGACATATT